>NC_136484.1:165957423-166084923 GCF_053919585.1 Euprymna scolopes | reverse complement strand
CGCAGATTGGTTGAAATAGCAAAACAGTACTTTTTATCTACTGAGCATTCCTATCTTTAAATACTTAGTCATCGGCTCAAGAACAGTGAATTTTTCTGTGCAGACAACGTAAAATTGAGATTGCAAGATGATGTTGATGTGCGGACGTAAATAAAATTCAAGTCACATGGCAATTATTTTTGCTTTTCTTTTTAAATGTGTCGCTTAAAGTCGATGTTTCTACAAAAATATATTTTCTTTCTTTACTTTTTCAGATATTAATTGGTCAACGACGGATTTTAAAACACAATCCATGCCTTAAATGTGTACGTACAGGTTTTCCAATCGTATACGTTTTTTTTCTTTATATTACCCCATTACATCATCGTAAAAAATACGGGAATCAGCCGAACAAGGTGTACAATATATTTATTCTATCTTATATGTTCCATAACAAGTTTATTTGAGTGAAAATACCAATAATGTACAAACGAATTTGCCAACATCTATTTTATCTTCCGAAACACTTGTTATCCACAATAACGCACAAAATGGCAGGCGCGTTGATATATTAAAAACACACACACAGACTCCTTCAGTCTTTGACACACTATGGATATCCACGTGAAAATTTGGTGGCAGGAGGTGCACGATCTCCAACCATACCTCTCTCGAGTCGACATTATTAAATACCATTGACAAGTGAAGTATATGTACAGGACGACTGGAAACAAATGCCGAGATAACGGAGAGCACATACAGCGCAAATGGTCACCTATTTGGTACTGACCAGGTTCAACATATTTTAACGTTGGTGATCTGACGAGAACCAGTGTGTCAACGCGATTATGCTGTATCATATATATATATATATATATATATATGGTAGACATAATGCCAAACTTAAAGTAAATTTTGTACTGTAGTAACTGCATTTAATACTTATCTAACTGTCCATCAAACGGATACCATCATACTGACTTCAATGCACCTTATCATAACAAAGGGACACGCAAGATTTTAGCCAGGTTAAACCAACAGTTTCTGAAGAAAATGAAACGGACAAACAAACGAATTAAAAAGAAATACATATATATATATATATATATATATATATATATATGTCAACGTTTCGATAAAAGAATGTATATTACTTGAAGTATATGTTTCTTATAATATTGTCCTAATTTCTCCAAATTATAAGCTCAATAAAGATCGATTTAAGCCCTCAGATCATAAATAATAGTGGATAAGTTAAGGGTGGTCGCCATCCTTCATTCGAGCGGATATATCTGGGGAGTGACTTTTCAATGGATATCACTTTTAGTAAATGTTTCTTGGATTTCCGTCTTCTTTTATTTAGATTTACTTTATGTTTGGTATAAATAATGCAATTTGTAACAACGTCTGTTTGCCTCTGATGAGTTGTTTGGTAACATAACGGGCCGTATCTCTCATCAATATAACGTAACATATAGGAAAAAACTATACGCAATTACCAATTCTGAATCTTTTTGAATTCATAAATATTTATTTTATTTTTCAAACATTCGGATTATCCTAAAATCTGACTGACATATCATTACTTGAATTATTCACCTTATGCATACTTGTCTAGCTACAACAGCTGTCAGTAATTTCTCTTACTCTCTAACAGTGCCTAAAACTAGACGAAAATTCCATAAGCAATATTTCTTTCCTAAAACTCTCCGTCTGTTAAGCACAAAATACTGTGAGGTTGCTTACCAGCTGGCTATAACATGGTCGTTTACAAGTCTAATGTAAACAAGTTCTTCTAGCACCGTTCTATTAAATAATCAAATTATACCCCAGTTCCACCATTACCAATCATCACGGTGTTGTCTCACAATCTACCGGACACTCATTAACCCTTATTCTCGAGTGGCCCCTAGATATCGATGAGTTGACACCCCTAATAAAAATAAGGATATCAAATATAAACTTGTAAATAAATGAAACTGACGAACTACAAGCCCTTGTACCACTTCGACGTAAATATACCCCCCGACAAACAGCAAAATCCCACCCCTACACAGTAGAGTTCTCTAGATGTAAGACAGCCTTCTATTCTTAATAGTTTTTTTCCCCTTAGGAATGCTGTACTCTCGAACTCCCTTCCGAGTTCCTGCTTTCCGAACTGTACTTACATGCAGAAGTTACAGTGTAATAGGAACAGACATCTCGCTGCTCTATTCCCTACATAGTATTCCTGCAACTTATGTTCCCGACAGTAGCCCGTTACAGCAAAGTGGCATTGTGCATTGTTTGGGGTAAAAATAGGAAGAAGAAAGCGATAAAAGAGTAAGTTGGAAACGGTGAAGACAAAGACCTAGGAGACATTTTCTTCATTTTGACATCCCGGTTCGATCTTCCAGATTTCTGAAGTGGCATTCACTCTAGGTGGGTTGAACCAGCTTCATCCAAAGGGGAGGATTTTCATGGAAATATCATTTTCATATTCTCAGTCACTTGTATATCCCCGTTAGTAGAGATAAATGACGTTAGGATTTTGCAGTTTTGCAGAGAACTGTTGACATACTTTTTTTTTTTTTTTACACAGTGATCACCACTTATCAAGGCCCGGAAGCCACTCAGGGATAAGGGTTATTGCAAGTACATTACGTTAGTGTGGAGATTTGATGAAGTGTTTAATTAAGGGGGCGGTTCATTAGGAAGTTGTTAACATTGGACTTGAAGACATCCAAGTTGTAGTCCGGAGGGAAGCCTACATACAGTGCCTGGTATTCCAAAATGGTCATCCATCTGATACTTAGGCTCGACATTGCTTAACTTTGATAATCTAACGAGAACCGGTTTGTCAACGTGATTATACAGTATATGTCAGGTTTGGTCGAAATCAAGCCAGTACTTTATAGTTGACAAACATCGCATTCATTTGACGAATCTAATTACTTTTTTGAAAGCGTAACACTGTTTTTGAAAGAATCTTCAAAGTTTTCTTCTTCTTCCTGCTGTTCCTCTCCGAATACATTGTTCCGAAATTCGCTCTCGAAAGGAAACCTAATTTAGAGATTAATTAAGAAAGCCTATGCAATTGCTAATTTACACTATTGATTAAATCTCAAATGGCGTCGGCAAATTTCTTTTAACAACGCATTTCGTGAAGCCGGTTTTGCGCTGCAATTATTTTTTTTTATTGCCTAACCCTTAGAAACGAACCGCAAATCTGCCATGATGTGCGCTTCGGCCATCTTGTCGGTGAATGTAGGAATTGGGCTTCAAGGAACGATAAACTTAATTAATGGAATCATGAGATAATCGTCACGTTTATACGATCACAATTACCTTCCTACCTACGTCTGCACCTATAGCATGCTATAAAACATTTTCATGGCAAGTGCTCGACTGAACTTCAATTTATGATCCCCGCGTCTGCAAAACATTCAAAACAAACAGTCGACTAGCTACAACCACTGTCAATAATTCCTCCTACTTTCTATCCGTGTCCAAAAGTAAACGCAAATTCAATTAATAAAGTTTATTTTCTAGGACTGTCCACTTTTAAACACGGGCTGCTTTTCAACTGACTACAACATGATCTTTTTCAAGTCCAATCTAAACAAGTTCTTGTTAAGCCGTACGCGCTTAAATAATCAAATTTTGCCCATTTTCCACCACCAATCATTATAGAATTTTTTCACTGTCTACCTAACACTCATTAACTGTCATCATCGAGTAGCCTTTGGATATTGATAAGATGTGACTCCCATGTAAAAGAAAATTTTAAAAAAAATTAAAATAAATAAAAATAAAACAAATAAATAAATAAATGCTTCTGGGCATTTTATAGCAAAATTAAACTTTTACTAGCAGAACCTGTTGAAATTCCACAAGGGACTCTTTCATATTTAATAAATTAATATTGGCATTCTGTAGATGTTCAGTGTAAATGGAGACACCTTGATAATATTGTAGCTTTTTTTATTAAAACTGCATAAGAAATTATCTAAGCTAGCAGGGACGTCCAGCGTAACCAGTTTGGAAAATACGCTTAAATAAGATATTTTTATTCTTGCAGATTTCGTATACATTATTATAGTCAGTTTTCTATTGATTCTTATATATTATAAAGTTGTGATTTCGAAAATAAGAAAAATATATCCATGTGACTTGGGTACATCAGCTTGAACCTAAACCGAAACTTATGAAGACAAAAAATATATGTATATATCTATAACTTGAGTTCCTTCAGCTATAATCGAAACCGAAACTAAAACTTGTAAAATTATTTATTCTAAGAAATGGAAGAGCAGAATAATTAAACGATAGTTACATGGAAAAAAAAGATGTAAATGTGACACAAAATAACACGCGCTATCGTATTAATACATAGATGGTCACAAATGAACCAAATAATCTTTCATCTTTTCTTAATCTTTTTTGGACATTAAACCAAGGACCACTGAGACTATGGTAGCTTGATTTGGTTTATGATGTACTAGCTGGACGCCCGGCGTTGCACGGTAATATACAATACGCTTAAACATGACAGTTTAATAATTTTAATTTTATTTATTGCGGACTATTATCCTCATCTTTTTTATTAGTTAATTAATAAAAAAGACGAGAATAATAGTCCGCAATAAATAAAATTAAGAAATAATACTCATCTCAATGAATTCCAATTAAAATAATATATACCATTCAGTACGGACCCGACCATGGAAGATCAAATAATAAACATGAATTTATAAGATCAAAAAATTCAACCTTGATCGTGGGGCCCGTGGCGCAGTTGATAGAGACGTTGAATCTCTACAATTCCAGGTGAGATTTGTCAGAAGATAGCGGTTTCAATTCTATCCAAAGCCGGCCAGAGGCTTACTTGGCCAAAACGCGGCGAGACGACAACAACTACCGAAGGCAGTAATTGCAGTGAATGCAGTCAGGAGATTCAGAGTTCTTATCCGTCGCGGTTACCACCTGACGAAGGCCAGAGAAATAGTTAGCCGAAACGTCGTGAAACAAGTAATAAAGAGATGAGGATAATAGTCCGCAATAAATAAAATTAATAATAATACTCATCTCAATGAATTCCAATTAAAATAATATATGATAGTTTAACTTATGCAGATTGCATATGTACTATTATAGAATCAATCCTATATTGGATATTATATATTACAGAAAATAATTTTCCCAGTGGACTAATTTACAAATAAATAAAAGATAATAATGATAATGTCCTTCATCAAATTCCGTCTGTGTTTGTTTACAATATCACATCAGCTGATATTTAATGATCTTAAAAAATAGTCTTTCTCCTTGTAAAAATATTCCCCCATAAAATTTTTTTTTTTTAATCTATAAAGGCGAAAAAGAATTTTTACAGGGGAATATTTTACGTTATGTTATACTGGCCAATGTTACACCGGTGTAATGTAAAATATTCCCCTATAATTTATTTCTTTATTTATCTATAAAAGAAGACTTTTTAAGATCGGATTTTTTCAATTTTCGATACGTATTGGACGAATTTCTGTACAAAACATATCTAAGAACACTGCCAGACATATGAATTAGCTTTGTGTGAAATTTGCAAAAATTATGCTCAGCTGTTTCGGAACCTATAAGGAAGGAACTCACACACGCGCGCACACCCATAAAGTGACTGTTATAGTATTGTAGAGTTCAAGGCATTTTGATTATTTATTATCGATTCACTATACACATTTTAAGTGACTTTTTATACGATCCACTATGCTTATACAATCTTTACAGCTGCTTACATAGAAAACGGAGTTGTTAAAACCTGACAGTGATATGAGACACGAGATACTGTAGCAACCCTAATAGAAGTCAGGTTTCCTAAACAGGTGAGAGAGAAAAGATGTCTAAACAGAAAGGTCTTATGTGTTGTATAGTAGTGTTTCATATTAAAGAGATATGTAACATTATGTAATACATGAAAAACATTGGAATCTTAGGAACATCTCCATCCTTCCAGTAATCATAAGAGATGTCGGGTTCATAAAAAAACAAAAAAATTGGAAACTCCTTCCAGAATATACTGTGAACCAAGTGCAAGAGAGATCCAAACAATTGCATTTAAAGGGACAGAATCCAAAAAAGATTTTTCGGTGGGAGTTTCATGAAATAAAAATTTCAAGAATTAGTATACACTGTGAACCAACCGCCAAACAATGTGCATATAGCGAGGTCCATGTGCTTTGCACCACACAGTTGTCTCACTGGCACAATTCAGCAGGAACAGAAAAGATATTGGCTCATGTGTTTTCTGATGGCTTCCCAATCCACCTTTTTGTAGTACCTTGTTTTGAGCAGCAGCTCACGTTGGGGTTGGGGTTTAAGGTTTTGTATAATATAAAAATGCCCGAAATAATCGCTATAGATAACTTAAAATTTAGTTAGTACAAAAGTAAAGTAAAGCACCATTATACGGTGATAAGCGAGAGAGTGAAGAACTACAGGAAAAGGATACAAGAATAACAGGAAGATAATATACAAATTTGTGTATGTATTAGATCGACTGGTAAGTTCTTTCCGTTTTTAGATATAGTTCTATAGTTTTCATATGTTGCAGTAATAAGTAGTGAAATACCCGTCGCAGCACGTGCAGTAGTATAAATATTATACTACTTTTAAATTATGTGTTTTTGTTCTTTGCAGGGTATGATACGGTTTCAGTGTCCTCTGTCTGAATGGTTAAGTTTACTAAAATATAAATAAACTAGCTGTATATACCCGAAGTTGCCAGGTTGAAAAATAATGTCAAAATTTAGTCATAGTATTAAGCATACACCAAATATCCTAACTTGATTTTGGAAAGTGGCTGTATGAAAGTATAAGATACATCATTTTTCGTCTATGAGTATTAAACAGGAAGTAGCTTAAAGATATAACTCTCACAGCTTAAATGAATAAACTTACTTCCGTTTTTAAAGCTAACTGATATAGGTTAATAAGTGAATTTAAATTAAAATTAAATAAAAAATGAATTAAATAAACCAACCTTAAATAACATTTCTAAATAGAAGGATTAAAATGATTCTATTACAATACACAATCAATAACATGTAGCTAATTATTAAAATATTTTTATGTATTCTGCAAATGAGATTACTCCTTGAATGTAGATATCTCTTTGAATAAATAGTATATATAATATAATATATAAATCGTGATGGAACGTCGATGTTTGGTATAAAATTTAATTTGTAAGAGCGTACATATTAATTAAATTCTGAACAGACAGGAATACGGCTTTATTATAATAGATAATGTGGTTTAGATTACATATTCCATAGCAAGTTAAATAATTTAGGATGAGACGCTCATGTGCAAAACAGTATTTTTTTAATCTATTACCTAATATGACTGAAAATTTGATGTAGAGCAATTAAGTTTTTTAAGTATATAAATTATCTTAAAATCCTTTTTTTTATGGATGGATTCATTCAGCACTTTTACGAAATTGTTGCCAAGAATATATATTCAAAAATGCATAATGATCAGTTCACTAATTTAAGAGATTGCTTTGTACATAGGCTTGTGTATTTAGTTCTGTATAAACTTCATAAATATAGAGAAGTCAGGGAAATACGAATTAGATTTCTATCTCTTTCCCCATATCCATATTAAAGCGGTACTCACCTTTAAGATCATTGAACTCGCTTTCTCCAAAGAACAGTTTTATGGAAATTTCAAATTCACATGCAGTGCTTAGTTGCTTGTATATTCTCACCATGGGAAATAACAGCATTAGGTTTTTCAGTTCTTGTAGGGAGGTGTTGATGTCCTAATTACAGACCATGCTATTCCCAAATAGTCACCCATCTGGTATTAACTAGGCTCAACGTTACTCAAATTTGGTGATCTACTGGAAACCAGTATATCAATATGATTATGCCGTATTTTCCATACCATTGCAATAATAGACTAAAAAAAAATATGTTCTATGCCCATGTTGCTGATGTCACTGCAAAACAAAAAAAGCAAAACTTCCATAATCCTGAGTGGCTTCCGGGCCTTGATAAGTTGTGATCACTGTGTAAAAAAAAAAATAAATAAATAAATTAAAAAAAAAAAAAAAAAAAAAATCTCACGTGACAAAACTGCTTGCATCAATAATCAAAGAATTTTTCTTGTTCATAAAATGGAGGACAATAATTCTATAAAAAAGAACTCACAATTTGTCATATGTATTAGGTTAAGACTAAAAACGACGAAAGTTATAGTCCGTTGACTTAGAATGAGTGATTTATGCAAGATTGGTGGTTTAATACTGATAAAATTGTGCTCAGTTTTTTCATTAAAACTAATCCCTAACTGTGCATTGAATGGATATCTAATAGTTCCATCCATCCATAGCCTTCAGCACCTGGAGGGGCATAGGCCATCTACAACTTTGTAGATGTTTTTGTAGCGAGGAGTTCTTTTTTCGGGGAGAGGGTGCTGGTCCCACGCCCAAACTTTCCAGAAGGTACATACAGCGCCTAGCCTTCCTAACTGGTTACCCATCTGATACTGGCCAGGCTCAATGTTGCTTAACTTCGAGAACCAGTGTGTCAACATGATTGTGCCGTAATAGTTCACTGCACCTTAATATTACAAAAGTCCATACAAAATTTCAACTAGATCAGTCCATTAGGTTCTGAAAAAAGTTGAACAGACTAGGAGAAATGTAATATAGAATTTATCGATCATATTTATGAACAATTTAACAAAAGAAATCAACAAAAAGAACTAAAACCACTTGCTTTACCAACTCAGTATCGCTTAGCAAAGTTCGCTACTTTATTTGTTAAATTAATGATACGGTTCATAACACATGTTTATAGAGGGAATTCATCGCTTATCCAGGTCTGAAGCCCACTCAAGGATCAGAATTAATGAGTGTTGGATGGTTGGTGAGACAACACCTTCATTATCACTAATGATGAAACTTGGGTAGTATTTGTTTATTTAAGCGGAAATTGTTTACGTAAAACTTGTAAAAGGCCATATTATAGTTAGCTGGGAAGCAGCCCCACGGTATTTTGTTCCACAAATGGGCAGTTCTAGGAAAGAAACCTATGGAATTTATGTTTAGCTTTAGGCACAGATAAGAAAAATTGTTAGTAGTTGTTGTAGCTAGACAAGTATCGATGTATTAACACGATAGCGTGTTTGTTATTTTCTGTGTCACGCTTACATCCGGGTCGTTTAATTGTTATGTACTTCCATTTCTTGTAAAAAATAATTTCACCAAGAATTCTTCATAAGTTTTGGTTTCGATTATAGCTGATGGCACTAAAGTCATTTAATTTTTTTATAAATAATTTTACTAAGAATTCTTCATAATTTTGGTTTTAATTCATTTATTGCAGACTATTATTTTCATCTTTATTAGTTGTTGTTTCACGACGTTTCGGCCAACTATTCCTTTGGCCTTCGTTAGGTGGTAACCGCGATGGATAGGAACTTTGAATCTCCTAACTGCATTCTCAGCCATCACTGCCATCCGTAGTTGTTGTCGTTTCACCACGTTTTTGGCCAAGTAAACCTCTGGCCGGTTTTGGGTAGGATTGAAACTGCTATTTTCAGACAATCATCATCTGGAACCATAGAGATTCAATGTCTCTATCAACTGCGCCACGGGCCCCGAAGGGCGATCAAGGTTGAATTCTTTGATCTTATAAATCCACGTTTATTTATTATCTGATCTTCCATAGTCGGGTCTATACCGAATGGTATATATATTATTTTAATTGGAATTCATTATTAAGGCAACAACACGGATGGCAGTGATTGCTGAGAATGCAGTAAGATTTGAAGTTCCTACCTTGAAGTTACCACCTGACGAAGGCCAGAGGAATAGTTGGCTGAAACATTGTGAAACAACAACTAATAAAGATGAGAATAATAGTCCGCAATAAATAAATTTATATAAAGAATATTCATCTCAATAATGAATTCCAATTAAAATAATATATATACCATTCGGTCATATTTTAAGTGAAGGGCTTCTCAGTTAAAGCTAATGAGATGGCATTATCTGATAGTTTGTTCCAGGCTGATTTCTCAAATAGTAATTGATACGAATGAACATAGTTTTATGCTCACGTTTAAATAATCCAATTTCTGCTGGAACGTAGCTTAAACATTTGGTCCACAAAATGAATTCTTCGAATTTGTTAATATTCTAATCCATGTTTCGATATGGTGAGAAACGTGCCCTTCCAAACACAAGCTCAAATCAAATTGTAGACGCACGGTGTTAACTCGACCATGGCTTTAAAGCAAGGAGAGCGAAACAAGACGGATGGATTAGCTTTGCTGACAGCCGAGTTTCTCCCTTTTTAGTTTCATACAAAAATAGAAAATACATATCCAAGACAAACTTTTAGAAACGTAAAATACATATTCTACGTAAAATAAGCAACTCATTTTCATTTCACATATCTATTATATCTATAAAAGTTAGAATGTGTGTGAGGACACTTCTCAACCTATATACTCAACGAATGTTTGATCTACAGACTTGAAATTTGGTATATAGGGTATTCAGATATGTGGAAAACGTTCTTTTAATCACTTTTTATCCGGGGAAGGGGTGGGAGGCTGTTAAGGGATCAAAATTGAAAAATTGATAGTGGGAGGTCATCGGATTTTTATCTGTTTGTCAACTGTTTCACGGCTGCGCATGCGTAAATCGTTCGCATTATGTTAAGAATAAGTAGGTTTGGAAACACTTTTTAAAGATCGTGTGAAGTTGGCCTAATGATTTGACTCAGTTTTGGATTCGATCTCAGCTCGAGTATTTTTTTTTTTTTTTTACTTAGTTTAAGTGAACTGTTTAGAAAAAAAACTAATACTTGCATGCACGTGTCTCACTTTCTTTCCATATTTTTTTTTTTTTTTTTGCTTCATTTTTTTTTTTTTTTTAAGGAATTTAACGTTACGTTTAATACAAAGCAACGCCGGGTACAGCTAGTTTTTTCTATTTTTGTTGAGAATGGTTCCAGGAAAAAAACGACCAGTTATTGAACTGTTTATCATTGGATAGATTTTATTTTAGACTAGCCATGATCAACTTTAGACAGTTAAATATTTTTGATTGTTCAATACCTCTGGAGAGCTACATACTCGTCAGAGATCTATTATCAACAATCAGTCCGATAGGAACCATGTTATTTTTCTAGCCTTTTATCTGTCAAACTGCAGTATTTGGGACCACTTCCATTGTCCTCTTAAGAATACTTTATCTATTTGATTTAAATGTAATTAACTTATGATATGGTTGAAGTTTTAGAGATGTTATGCTCTTATACCTCCTTAAAGAGTGCATTTATAAAATTGGGAACACTTCCATCGTCTTCCCCGGTAAATGTAACATAAGAATGCAGGCGTTTCATATAGATTCTCTCATGTCATCTCACCAAAATTAGATCGTTTAACTTGGACTATTTTTCAGTGATCACTGTTCACAGTTCTTTCTCAAGGGGTTTTCCAAACATAAAAGTCTAAAAGGGTCTTTTTCATAGGCATGATCAACTTACTGCACACAGATTCAAAAGAATCCCTAAGGCATCCTCTAAAGAAGAACACTCGACGATGTTTGGAGTATATTTGTCCCAGTCTTCAATGCAGTATACCTGGAGCTATACTTTTATACGATGGAGCTTCCATTAAATTAGATATTGTCCTTGTGCACAAACAGATGCTGATAAAAGAAAATGAATATATTTATTTACTTTATTCATTATTAAACTAAATTATCATTCATTATTACATTAAATTATTATTATTCATTATTATAATTTATAATTTCCAATTATAATTATTAATTATAATTATTACATTAAATTAGACATTCATTAAATTATTATTAATTATTACATTAAATTATTATTATTAATTATTATTATTCATTATTACATTAAATTAGACATTGTCCTTGTGCACAAACAGATGCTGATAAAAGAAAATTAATATATTTATTTACTTTATTCATTATGATAACAAAGATGTAATCATTTGGTTTGTTTTATCCAATGAGAACAACAGAGTAGGTAGTGTTTACGATATAATATTTAAAAAAAAAAACAAAAAAAACTGAGAACTTTTATTATTCACAAAAATGGTGTATTTTGGAAATAATATATTTATGTCTTTCACAAGTATTATCACAGAATTGTCATAACGTACAAAAGTTTTTTTTTATTATTAACACTTTGTATAAAAAAGTTTCTTAAAATAAATAGAATTTTGTCATAAATAATGTATGAAAGTTTTTTTTTTTTTTAATAATGTTTATTATGTATTAATATATGGCATAATCACGTTGACACACCGGTTCTCGCTAGATCACCGTAGTTAAGCAACGTTGAGCCTTGCTAGTACCAGATGGGTGACCATTTGGAAATTCTAGGTGCTGTATGTGCTCTCCGCTCATCTTGACATTTGTTTCCAGTCGTCTTGTACCTCAACTTGCCACTGGTATGCAACAATGTTAACTCAGGAGAGGTGTGGTTGGAGATTGCGCAACACTTGCCACACAATACGCGCAGGCACCATTACAGTTAGTATCCATAGTCTTCCAAGACTGGAGGAAGCCACACCACACAACAATTAACGGTATAAGTCATGAATCCGAAATTTTACTCCAGCTATTTTTAAATATTTCAATGTGTTCGATTACTAATTTATAATGATTAAGGAGATTACGTCAAAAACTTCAGTATGCGAAGACGCCGGAAGTGGACTGTTTACCTGAATATGTTAGTAAACACGAACGAAATACAAAGTCATATAGAAATAATTTGTTTAAAAAAATTATTTTAGTTTTAACATTTCTTGTGTTATCATAAAACAATAAATAATAATAAAAACTTTCATTTTATTTTTACATTTTAATAAATGTTTTTATTTTTTGTGTCGGCACTTGTGTTATCACGAAAAAAAAAAAAAAACTCGTGATAAGTTTTATTTGCATAAGTCTTTCATAATTTTTATCACAGAATCTTGTCATAAATAATGTATAAAACCTTTTTATTATTAACACTTTTTGTGTTACCCAAAAAAACTTATTTCAAACATTTGTATAAAAAAGTTTCTTAAAATGAATAAATGAAATTTTGTCATAAATAATGTATTACTTTTTTTAAATAAAATATTTCTATATAAATATATTTTCAGTATTAAAAATAATCCCCCGAAAGGGTTCATTTGCCATAAAATAAACTATTCGTGGTTTAAGTATTAAATGTCATTTATATTTCTCTTAGTCTGCCTGCCCGTTTTACGTTTTTTCACAAACTATTCAACCGATCTCACTGAAACTTTGTATGGTATCCGTTCGATGCACAGTTAGGAATTAATGGAGATTAGTCACTACACTATCACATTTAATCTAGAAGTTTTCTTTGAAACTACAGGGTGGATTTGGCTGAATTTTTGTAAGCCCCTATGTTAATATGCAGCGAACTAAGTATTGTAATATCTGTTGAATGTATAGTCAGGGATTAATAGGGATTCGTATTTAATGTAAAATAAGCATGAATTTACCATATTCAACCATCATTTTGAGATAATACACTCATTCTAAATCAATGGTCTATTGTATTAAATTATTGTATTATAAATGGTCTAAAAAGTCTAGTTTATTTATCAAAATGCTAAAAACTATTGAAGGTTAGAGATAAAAACGGCCAAAATGTGTTGTTCATAGAAATCATAGTTATGTTAAGCTAACAGATATTTGGTTCTTTTTACACGATTTGAAGGACATAAAACCGACTTTTGCCGAAGTTGGGTTTAGGTTGATGTCCCTAAATGCCAGGAAGCTTTCTATTCTGATAGTTTCTTCCTTCGAACAGGTAGACTTCTGAATTCCTTTCATGCTATCTACTTCGATGACTGTACTGATATGCAGAAGTTTAAATGCAATATAAACCAACATCTTGTTAATCTTTCCTAAGCATAGTCCCAAATAGTAGCCCCTTACATCCAAGTGGCGATATGCCTTGTTAAAAGGTAAATGCGAGTTAAAAAAATTAAAAACAAAAAACCCAAAAAGGTTAGTGATCGGATGAAAAGAAAAACAATTCTATGCCAATTCTGTAGAAGGGCCACATTTTAGGATATCTCCTACCTGAACACGAAATCGCAACTGCGTGTGTTGTGCTATTCGGAGTAACAAAAGGAGAAATAAAAAAGCAGTAAAAATTCATTTGCACATAATGTTATATTTACATATTTTGTCCAACAAACGTAAAAATTATAAGGAGAAACTTGCTCGCATATGTTCCTCTATTTTTAGCTAAAACATTCAGTCTCATATATAGAGCAGGCATTTCCTGACACAGGGGGGGTACATCTCATGAATCAGCCCCTTATTTTGAATAGCGAGGGATTGATGGGCCAATCAAATCACAAACCTGTTGCTAAGAAAAAAGGAAAGGGGAGTCAGTTGGAACAGAGTAGAAAAGCAGGAAAAAGAAAAAGGAAGGGGTCTTCACCGACACAGCAAGGTACCGTTTTCTACTATAAAAACGGGATGTGTCATCCACATACAGTACCGTTTCATTGTATCACAATTCATCTGTGTGGCTAGACTAGCACCTTTCCCTAGGTGTGGATCAAGCCCACAACCATGGCGTTGACAGTCGGCAGCTGTAACCACTGGACCAAGGATCTGTGCTCGTAAATGATTCATCAAATGCTAATCGCTTAACAGTATGTTTTAACAAAAAGAGTGTGTACAGCATAATCACGTTGACACACCGGTTCCCGTCAGATCGCCGGAGTTAAGCAACGTTGAGCCTGGTTATTACTAAAATGGGTGACCAATTTGGTAATTCCAGACGCTGTATGCAAGAGGACGTTGACACGAGTTGCAAAAACCGAACATCGTTATCTCCTCTAATGGGGATATACATGCGACTGGGGACTGCTTGTGAATTTCATACTCCCATAAAACTTACTTCTTTGGAGGAAGTCAGTTAAACCTGAATAGGGTTAGTGTCGACCGACACATCGCTTAACAGTGCTCCAGCTACTAGTTTGTTTACAAACAAACAGACAGCAAGCTTTGCATAATCGCTAAATAAGCAGCTCCACTGAAACGTGGGAGGGGGCTTAATATAGTCACTCACATACAGTATGTTTCGTTTTATAACTCCTCCGTGTGGTTAGACTAGCACGTTTCCTTAGCCATAGATCCAACCTACAACCAACTAATATATATATATAACTACTTCATTTACTCACATAAATTTAATATACGAAAGTATAGATTTATGCGTAAACTTTAAGTATTCACTTCAAAAGTGCTCAATACGTAGGTAGAGCTAAAGAACCTCAAAATCTATTAAACTGTAGACGAGAAATAGCAAACAACTGTGTTCACAAAAAACTTACTCTAGGATAGCGATACAAAATAGCTTTAAAACTAACAATAACAATAGAAAACAAACAAATAAATAAATTAAACAAACATGAATATACATAAACGATCACACATATGTATATATATGTGCATGTATGTGTGTACACATATATATATATATATATATATAAAAGGAAGGAAAAGATCTACCTTAAACCACTAACCTAGTTCTAAAACAGATCCTTTGTTCGATAAAATGCATGCCCATTGGCTGATAGGAAGGGGCGCGGTGGATACTAGAAAGCTGATTGGCTAACTAAAAATCCTCAACATATATAAAAACAAGAAGCAACCACAGAATTCGCGCATAAGCCTGACGAATCCTATAGTGGATGAAACGCAGAATATTCAGTGTAGCTTAATCGCCATATATATATATATATATATATATATGGGGGAAATATGTTTATTCAATTGTATTTTACATTTTATTTTTACCAGTCCTTTATTTTATGAAACTCGATGTAACTACAGAGTATATGCAAATGAATGGCCATGTTCTATATTCCAAATTTCAAGATGTTGACAATCTTACTGTTTATTTCTTTAAATACATTGAAAAGATTTTCATCATTTATTATATATGTCTCATCCTCATAAAAGAGCAAGCATCAAATCACATTTATTTCCATGTTAAACCTATAAAGTAGGCCTTTCATTCATTACACCCCAAAAAGGGAACAATTTCCAGACCCAATGCATAAAATATTTCACATGTAATGCATTGCAAATGTTAATATCATATATACAGAAATGCGGAATTTAAGAAAATGTTTTAACATACTTACATATTCTAACTTTAAAAATGCTGAAACGATACTGCCATGTACAATAAACTTTTTTAAACAAAACCTTGTTATTAAGATGCACTAGTGTGATTTTTATATATATATATATATACAAACAGAAGAATGGTCCTACTTTATTTAAGCAAAAATATACATTCTCAACAAGATTTGGTTATTTAAACAAAAACTATAATCAAAATTCATCCTTTGCCTTAGACATGAACCCTAAAGTGTTGGGGTTTTTTTGTGAAGTGCGATTGTCATTCAAGTTTTCCAAAATTGCTGGTTCTACCCTATGCTTGACACACTTACCAAAATACTCCATTCACTTTGTGACTTGATCTTAAATGATACCCAATTCGTTTTCAAAGTGTTTTATTTACAGAAGAAAATATATAACATTTGCAGATATTCAAGAAAATAAAAAATAAAATCCTTTCCTACTGTTTTCTCAAAAAAAAAAAAAAAAGGGAGGGGCAATCTATAAATGAGAACGAATTTTTAAAAATAAAACAGATCGTTGTAATACAACAGACTAATTTTAACTAGATTAGTATGTATGATGGGAAAACTAATTCTGATTTTATATTATTAAACAAACCAACAGTTACTAATAAAATAAGTTATTAATGTAAGTATTGCTTTTTCTTTATCTTAGCTTTATAAAATACTAGAAAGGCTTCCTATCGTGTCCCAAGCTATGATCAGTAAAATAGAAAAGGGTAGTGCGTGTAAAATATCCCTTTGAAAACTTTTCTCTCTATTCTTTGTCCCCTTCTTTTGCACATTCCCCATTCTCGTTTTAATGCGTTAATCTTTTATTATTATTTGGAAAAAAATTCACTTTACAAGTATTTTAATCGAATGTGTTTCGACGAACTCAAATCACTAACCCGACAAGCAGCAAAATCCCGCCCTTTCACTGTTGAGGTCCCTAGATGCAGGAAACCTTCTACTCTCCTAGTTTCTTCCCTAAGATTGTTAGACTTGGGAATTTCATCTGTTTCCTGCTTCCTTGACTGTATCAACATGCAGAAGTTTACATGTAATATCAACATTTTGCTGCTTAGCTCTCCTCAGTCAACTGATGTATATGATCCCACATAGTTGCCCCTTAAGTGGCAATATGTCTTATTTGTGTGAAAATGAGTATAAGGCTTGATGCCAGTCAAATATGACCTCGAGCAATGACACATTGAAACGAAAGTAAATGACGATATCATGGAGCCACCATTGTCAACATGCAAGCCACATATGTTGAAGAGACACGTTAAACAAAGAAATGTAAGCTATGTATACAATTCAATAGATATAATACGTTTTAGCAAAGAATATACAGTGTAACCCTGATATAAGATACCCCAATATTAGGAAAACGTATATAAGAGAGATTTTTCTCTAGTCCCAAATCAGAGCCTGTGTTAATGTACAATGTAACCTGGTTTAGTTTTTTTTTTAATGCAAGCGAAACCATTATGCCAGAGAAGTGCTGTCAACAAATGGAGGAAATACATCAAAAACTTCGACAACAACACCCAGCAATAAGTCAACAGAAAAGGCCCAATTCTCCTTCACGACAATGCCCGACCACACATTGCTAAACCGACTCTGCAGAAGTTTAAAATTGGTCTACGAAACTGACTCATCCACCATACTCTCCAGACCACTCACCTACTGACTACCCTTTTTCAAGCGACAACTTTCTGCACGAGAAATGCATACAAACTTAAACGCTATCAAAAACACCTTCAGTGACTTCATCGCCACCAGAACGCAAGATATAATTGTATTGGTTGTCGAGCATTGCTTCTGTACTATCGTTGAGTTTCCAATTAATTAATTGGGATATCTTTTCGTTTAATAAATAAACCCTAGCTATATTTGAAGTTCTCATCATCTTTTGAGGAAAAGTATCCATAGAACATTTTCACCTCCAGCCCTCGAGAGACAGATAATTATAACCAATGGAAAAGCGTTTGTTCAGCTTTAAATAAAACATCGTAAAGGCAATCATAGAAATTGACAGAATTATCATGTATGTACACTGCAATAGTCATGGTGTGATCTAATCAAATTGACAAATCATAAATGGTCTTCCCTGCTGTTTCTCGTCTCAACGCCATGACATAGATTATTTAGGATCCAAATTGCCCTTTTCATAATTTAGAATCCCACTGGATAAAAATGTGGCTCGTCGTATGCAATGATTTACATAGGAAATCCACGGGTGTTTGTTTTATATACGTTTACACTTCAGTTAGTTTAGCTGTATAGATAATCTATAAATATACACTAGATATAAGATTATCCGTGTTATAGACACACACACATATATATATATATATATATATAATAGTGGTTTGTCAAGGCCACATGGGAGACAGCCAAGCAAGCAACAAAAAAAAAAAAAACCCTGAGAAAAATTCATCCCAAACCAGCAAAACTAAAGCTAACCTGCCAGCGCACACACACACACACACAAATGTAGGCAAATTTGGGCATTTTATTAGTTTGAAAATATGTTCTTTTTTATCAATGGTCATAAAATTTTAACCATAGAATAGTATTATAATCTTCAAAATGCCTGCAAATTTTCATGTACTTCTTCCCATAGAACCAAAGATATTCGATTTGGCTATGAGTGTGTGTGTGTGTTATTTGCTTCAGCCACTATGATGAATTGTAGACGATGAAACACATGTCAGTGGATAATTATATTTTAACAAAACATAAACACACACATTATTTATATATATATATATATATATATATATACAAAAGAGCAAATAGTTAATAAAACATGTTAAAAAACACTTTGAAAAAGAGTTAAAAACATGTTTAATCTGAAAAGGAAACACTTGATAAGTGGATAGTCCTTAATCCGCGGAGTTTCGAAGAAATACTTTCCTTCTCATCAGAGGGTAGGAATTAGCAAAATGCGGGATCGGATTTTGCATACAAAAGTATTTGATGAAACTGCAAGTAAGTCAAAGATCTTACTTGATAAAAAGTGAAGCAGAGGGAATAGGGTGAAGAAAAGGATGATTTCACGTGAATGGATAGTCAGGTGAAAGGTAAAGTATCCAATGACGGTAAAATCCAAAAAAGTAAATCCAAGAAAGTTAAGTGAATTTCCATTCGCACAAGTAAAATCCAAGGAAATCGCGTAATTGGAAGATGGTCCAAAATAATCCAAAAGGCCGAAATCCATGGAATAATTCACAAATATGTACAAGGAAAAGGGGAAAAATTCCAATAATATTAATAAAAGAAAAATAAAATATGCGTTTAACACGGCTGCCGAGACAAAGTGTAATTAAGAAAAATCAGTGAAGAAGAGAAAAAAATTAAATGCTGATAGAATTAAATATAAAATAGAAAAGCAAATGTCAAAATGACCCAGCCAAAATGACGTTAAAAGGCGCGAAAAATACAGGGCAAAAAAAAAGGCCAACTGAAATGTACAGGTTATTACTTAAGAAAATGTCAGCAAGAGTTATTGAAAGACACTAAATGGAATAAATAAATAAATTAATTAATAAATCTATATATCTATAAAAGTGAACGTGTCTGTCTGTCTGTGTGTGTGTGTGTGTGTGTATATTTCCCTACGCAATAAATGTCAATTTTTAATCTACAGACTCAAAATCTGATATACAGGGTACTGAGATTTGGGAAAATCAATGTGATCGGTTTTTGGCCAGAAATTTGGCTGTTAAGGTGTCAAAGTTCAACGATTTGACCTTTGAGAACTCTATCAAACTCCTCCGACACTTGAAATTTTAGATATAGGTTCCTTGAATATGGATCTAACTTAATAACTTGATTTGAGCCCAAAACAAAAAATTTTAAGGGGTCATAATAGGGGTCAAAGTTTAAAAAAATTGACCGTTTTTTTTTTTTTTTTTTTTTTTTTTTTTTTGCTTAGCGTACACCTCCAAACACCCGGGCAGCGCCGGACCGAAATGCTAGTAAATAAATAAAAAATAAAAATAAAATATAAAAATAAAAATAGAATATAAAATTAAAAAAAATTAAGGGGAGAGGATGGCCGGTATCTACAAATTACGGACCAAGCAAGTAAGTATGCAAGTAAATGCATATAGTAAAATATAAGTAAATATACATACAGGATATGAATGTGTAGGTAGATAGATATATTTGATAGATAGGAATGTTTAAAGACTAAAAGGGAAATTGCAGATAAAAACCGGCCAAGCAAAGAAGAAATAAAGAATTAAAATAAAGGGTTATTAAGTTATAAATTATTAAAGTATGTAGACACAACGATAATGTTAAAGACAAATTATATATCTGAAAGGGTAAAGTAATAACTATGTAATTTAAAAATTACCATATTTAAATTTGGACTTATGTTTACAGAAAGAGATCAGTTCGTTTTTAAAATTTATTATATTGTTACTTTGAGGGGAAATTAGTATAGTTATAGCTTCGGTCGTTCAGAGGCGACACTACTTAGACCCTGGAGTATTTTTATTTTATATATATATATATATATATATACTAGCAGAAGTACCCGTCGTTGACTGGGTTCAAAAACAGCCTACAGAAAATGGACTCTGATTTATAAAAGTATGATAGGTTATCAAAAGGAAGGGTTGTAATGAGATAGCCTCGAATTTGGGGGTATCAAAACCAAAGCAAAATATGATGAAAGTAAAAATAAAATAAATAAACCCCATAATTTATTATACCATACCTGTTCACACTGAAACACTTATCACAATATTCTGTGGATCTATATAAAAAAAACCTTGTTAAACTGTGACATATTTCCATTCTATGGAGGTCAGGTGAGAACGAACACCCCATAATTTTATTATATCATATTTCTTCAAACGGGAACAAAGTATACTTACGCAGATAGATATGAAATGTCTTTATTAAAGTTTGTGCCTATTTCCATTCTATGGAGGCCAGGCGCGAACGCAGACCCCACAATTTTATTATACCATCTCTAAGTTAAAACATACTTATCAACGTATTCTTATGTACATCTATATCAAAAACACTTGTAAACGTTTTTTTTTTTTAATTTTTTAATTCCGTACTTTGTGGATGAGGCGTGAACGTAGACCCCACAATTTTAATGAACCACCGTTCTGCCAGATCAAACATAACCATTCCTGTGTCTCGATACATCTATCATTATATTTAATCAGTTTTTTAAAATAGTCAACCATATAGGAACCTATTCGTGACCAGACACACGCACACACAGACATTCGGCTTATATATATATATATTCCCAAAACCACTTTTCAGAAGAAGTCAAAGTTTTGTAGAACGAAGAAAGCAGATTATTATATAGTTAAACTAAGAATCGAACGAGGATTCAGAGAACTGCTAAAGTGAATGACACACTTCAATCATGTAGTCTACCAGATAATCTAAGGTATGTGAATTGGAGTTAGCAGCCCGTTGTTAAGAACCGTCTCATGTCCTGTTTAAACAGGAACCGTTTACTATAATATATATATATATATATGTACAAACCTACATTGTATGTAACATATCACATTTTGTACGATCAAAAAGAACAGTACATAGATGTATACATACATCACAACACACGCATTGATGGGTAGATAACATGTTTATTTACACACCGAATGACGACGAGTGTGTAGTTTACACATACATGATAACACACACTTGATGAGCATATCACATAAGGATACACAGCTCTTTCAAAGATTATGAAACCACCAGAAAGCGCATCAAAGCACAGAAATTAAGAACCCGTGATTTTTGGAAAATCTACAACAGTGTAGTAAATAATGGGCAGTCAACGATTCCCCCACTATCAAACAATCATGAGGTTGCTTGCACGGCAACCGACAAGGCTAATCTGCTTGCCAGTAGGTTTGCCTCAAACTCCACACTGGACCCGGCACATCACTCCCTCTCTGACTTTCCTTTGCGGACAGACACCACACTAGACGATTAGAAAATCACTCCTTCTCAGGTGCATGATATCATAAAAACCTAGACACCTCAAAAGCATGTGTATCAGATATCATCCCAGCTGTGCTATTAGAAAAAATGCTCTGCCGAGGTTGCTCCAGTTCTCTCCAAACTTTACAATAAATGCCTTAACGAATCTTGCTTTCTCGATTGCTGGAAAACCGCTTCTGTGGTACCAGTCTTCAAGAATTCTGGTGCAAGAACTGACCCACTAAATTATCGTCCCATTAGCCTCCTCCCGATTTTCGCCAAAATATTTGAGTCCTTAGTTAATCAAACCCTAGTCCAACACCTAACAGCTGCTAAACTCCTGACCAACAAACAATGTCGATTCAGGCAAGGCCGTTCAACAGCAGATATCTTAACTGTAGTCTCTGAATGTATATATCGTTCACTGGACAAAACAGGGGAGGGTAGAGCGGTAGCCCTTGATATATCTAAGGCTTTTGATAGAGTATGGCACGATGGTCTTCTAAGGAAAATTAAATCATATGGTATCACTGGAAGAATACATAATGTAATTAAATCCTTAAGTAAGAGAAAAATCCAAGTAGTCCTTAACGGTCGTACATCTAAACAATGATATAAATGCAGGAGTACCTCAGGGGTCTATCCTTGGACCTTTATTGCTCCTGATATTCATAAATGACCTCCTTGATAAAATTGTTTTTGAGATGGGCATATTTGCCGGTGACACCACCCTCTATAACAGGCATGAGAGGAAAACAAATGGACACATATCTAAGGAAATGGCAGAAACACTAGAGGATGACCTCCAATCTGTAGTGGAATGGGAACAAAAAAATGGATGGTCACATTCAATGCTGCTAAGATTAAGCTGGTTTCCTTCAATAACTACAAGAAACCTTCTCTACCACCAATAGCAATGGCCAAGAACACATTGCCTGAAAGTACTTCTTTTAAACTCCTCGGCCTAACGTTTACAGGGAACATGAACTGGAATATATACATGGAGAGTATTTCCAAGGCTGCTGCAAAGAAGGTAAGCTCTCTCTACCATGCTAGAAAATTACTTACGTCTGAAAGTATCATGTACCTCTATAAGGCTACCATTCGCCAATGTATGGAGTACTGTTGTCACATTTGGGCTGGTGCATCTGCTGCTTGTTTCACTCCTGGACAGAGTTCAAAAGAGAGTCACCAACCTGATAGGTCCTGAACTGTCATCTAGGCTTCAGCCTCTGTCCCATCGACAAAATGTTGCAACCCTCTGCCCGTTTTAAAAATACTTTAATGGTGAATGCTCTGACGAACTACAAGCACTTGTACCTCCTCAACGTGACTACCCCAGTAAACCCGACAAGCAACTGAATCCCACCCCTTTACAGTAGAGATCTCTAGGTGTAAGAAATAGTTTCTTCCCCAGAACTGCAAGTCTTTGGAACTCCCTTCTGGGATTCTGCTTTCCCAACTGTACTGATATGCAGAAGTTCAAGTGTAATATGAACAAACATCTTTCTACTTATCTCCCTTCATACTGCCCCTGCAAATAGTAGTCCCCAACTTCAAAGTGGCACTGTGCCTTGTTTGGAGTGAAAATTTAATAATAAAAAAAAAGAAAAGATTATGAAGCATATACAGTTATACATACATGGCTGTGGGTCTGCTTCCGAACTGACTATAACAGTCGTTTTCAAGTCCAATGAAAACAAATTTTTGTTAGATCGTCTTCTTAAATAAGCAAATCTTAACAAATTTAACCATTATTCACATGTTGATGAGTATATAACAAGTTTTGTAAAGTCATAAATGTTGATATGATGCTATGTAAGATTTATTGACCAGACCATTAACAGTGATTAAAAGATTAATTTACAATACAAAAGCACAGATTAATTAATCAACACCTTTAATGGTTCAATTGTTCACTAACTAGCCAGGAAACTAGTGTTTAATCCTTCATCGTGCCAAGGGCTTCAAAAAAATGGTACATGATGCCCCCCTTACTAACCACTCAGCATTATATTTGAAAATCAAACTTAAAGTAAGTAATGTTGGGAAAAGAAGTTTTAGGTATTAGATTTTATACCCAAGTGCACAAAACTTAATAAAAGATTAATTTGCAACAAAAAAAAAAACAAAAAAAAAAGCACAGATTAATTAACATCTTTTTTTTTCAAACAAAACAACAACAGGATTTCGAAAGAGGGACTGTGAGAGAAAGAAAAGGAATAGAAAGTTCTAGGATGTTCTTGTGTCGGGAGGCAGAAACTCAAAGTGTCACCACGTTATTCAGTGGAGGTCTTCGGTGAAGTACTCGCAGCCTGGGGAAATTCAGTGAACAGTGGGTGAGAGGAAAGAGGTCTGTCTTTGGTGGTCTGAGCGCCTCTGCTGGCTAGTTCCTGAAGGGACATATAAGTAAACACTTCCCAGCTGACTATAATAGTCACTTTCAGATTCAATGTAAACAAGTTCTTTTTGAGCTGTCCTCTTAAATAATCAAATTTTAATCAATTTCCACCATAACCGATCCTCACGATGTTGTCTCACTGGCTACCTGACTGTCGTTAACCCTTATCCTCGAGTGGCATTTGGGACTTGATAAACGATGACTTTCTTGTAAAAACCACATACGATGCAAATGGACGAAATATCACAAACTTAAATTTTCCCAGTTCATTTTTTTACCAGTAGGTTTGAAACAAGTTTAAAATGACAAAAACCAGCAAAATCAAAATTGAATGTAAAGAAATGTCACACTACAATCGTGACTTTTTACTGTACTGCCAAAGTACACTCGTTGACCTTATAGCTGTGAGACAGCATTGGATTTGATGTTAGCTAATGTCAATCTAAACTGCATTTGTTAAACTACTGATAAATACCTACTGTCATATTGAGAAACTTGCATTCGAATTAAATTGACGTGCAAGCCGAGAAAGATTAGCGTAAGAAGACAGGATTAAAATAATCCAAAGAAACTCAAATTTGGGGAATATTTATTAATTGATGTTTAATAATTTTACTCAAATCGGAGAAATTTGAATTCTCAGACTACCATAAAACTTTTACTTCCTGTGCATAAAACTAAACATAGCTTGCATTACAAACACTTGACGTTGAGTAACACTGTTCTAAAATTCATAATGGATAGTTAATAAGTAAAGAAATGAATTTATTTAAAATTAAGTATATATATATATATATAAACGCACACACACAGACCCGTTTATTTATATCGTGATCCTAGTTGAATACCATACATTAAAATTCATTTGTTCCTATTTACTTGCCTCCCCACGAGGGCAGAGTTAAATTTAAGGTCTGTTTTCAAAAGGAAAAAATCCAGCTTCCAAAAAAGGGCACTCTGGATAAAAAAAAGACTAAAATTGTCCCAGCCATGAAAGATTTCTTTTCCACTGACCGTGGACCGAAAAGGTGAAGTGTAGCATTAAAACAAATACTACACTGTGATCTTGGTTCGAAGGCCATGGAATTATGATACTAGTGTTAAAAGTTTAAAACATCCAACTTATAAAATTTCGAAAGAGGAGGGACCGTGGCAATATAAACTTAAAACACCTTTCAAGAGAAAGCCGTAAAAACTGATGGAAGAGAAACTCAGAGAAAATTAACGCAAATTAGTTGAAAGACATGGTGCTGATTGATCTTACATCAATTACATCCTGAATATCACAAGTACAATTCCTTTGATCCCAAAAGCTGAATGAAAATGATGGAAATTTGGAGACATTAAAAAAAAAATAAATCTACCATTTGAAACTTTCCACAGCAAAAGCCTACATGCAACTAGTCTGCTGTAATTTCAATTGTCTAAACTACAAACCATGTTAAAAATGTTGAAGCAATTAGTATAGGACTCTTATGCAATATCTCTTTTCGCGTATAATATAGAAATGCTGGTCACCTCGCCAGGAAAGTTATTAATAAATTACAATTTACAAGCTCGACCCTCTGGGTGTTCTCATTTAATATTAAGTGCGCGATTATGCTTGTCTTAGCCACCTTAATTTCCGGTTGGGACTAATATAAATGGTGAGATAAAAGCTTTCTGCAGAGTTGGCACAGAAGCTTGTAGTGACACATTAGTAACATACAAAAGGCCTTTGGACTTTCACCAACGACTCAGGATTGACGTCATCAAAGGACTGGGTGGGGTTTACATCTCAAATTCAGTTTCTTGGTGTTTATAAGTGTGTTACAAAATCATCAAAAGTAGTCAGCATCCTTTACTGATATGATCATTACAAAACTGAAAATGCGATTATACAAGAATATTTTAACATATATTGAAAATGGAGGCTTCCTCCATTTGGATTGTCTTTGCTAGTATAAAAAAAAAGTGAGTTTATCTGCAATTGAGAAAAGGATCAATATTTGAGACCTTTATATTGATATTCTCACTTTCATTACATTTTACTTCAATCGAAGTTCTCAGAAAACAAGAGGCATCTTCTTGAGACTTACAAGTGACCTCTATTTGAGATACGTGGATATCAGAGTGTTCTATTAAATTCTCCTAGTCTGGTTTAGTATCTAGCTTTCTGTTATTCGTGGCAACATCACGTGTACCATTCCTCTTATAAGTCAGCGAGGGTTAGCCACACTGTAGGCTCTTATTTAGGCTTTGAATACCATGTTATTTTGAATTTGTAAGGGGAAGTATCCTCATGCTATGTTGTCCTGAAAGAAAAAAATCTAGACACTAGAGAATGCTATTTAGTAAGCATTCAAATGCACTATGAATATGGCACCATTTGCTATAATAATTCTGCAACTGACAAAATGGTTAAGATGTGAATAAAGGAACCAGCAAAAAAAAAAAAAAATTGGTCCAATCACATTGAAAATGTGTTTTCTCCCCACAAGTGATTGTGGCAATTTGCAGGTTCATCATACTATAGAACTGATAACTCCAGTTTTCAACACTCCTGCGCTTTCACATAATCACGCAATATACAACCTACTTAATTTAAACATGTCATTTTACTTCCTTCTTTCCTTCTGAGAGAACAGGGAACTAACAGTTAGGAGGTGACGATGGCTGCCTGATTAACAGTACGGACTAATCACCTGGGTGTGCTAAGTTCGAATCCAGTTTGTTCCATAGAAATACTTTCACTAATTATGTTGGCAATCTTCATGTATTTCTTCCCATAAGTACTTACCTTTTTAGAAAAAATTCTAATTGGAAAGATATCAGGGAACCGAATGCCAACAACAATCATCTTATTCATATGAAATGAATGGTGCTCATAGCATAACAGCAATAGCTTTTGTTGTCCAGATTTATCTATCAAACTGATTTTTTCAATATTTGACCAATCCAAACAATATCTTGGTTAGCACATCTGAAACGTGACCGTCACCTTTGTTAAACAAGCGTTTCATCAATTTTGCCTTTTTTGTCAAAGTTTGCTCATGCAGTAGTAATAATAAAACATGGTACTGATAAAAATATATTATCTATATATATATATATATATAAAAGCGAAAATGTGTGTGTATGTGTGTGTGTGTATGTTCGGCAAAGGTTTTTTTCGGGTGCTTCTTGGCTTGCTCGCTCATTCTTATAACTTTTTATATGCTAACGAGATGATAATATCTAACAATTATGAAACGACATTTAAAAATCTTTTATTTCAGCCACTTTTATCTTACAAAATTCGTGCTGTGAATTCGTTTTCTCTGCTATGGCGTGATATTTGACCTAGAAAACGACCTGGGGTTTTAAACGCTTATTTTCGACTCTTCTAAAGTCCCTGCCTTCGTGGCGTCATGCTATGTCATCAGACTCTTAATCTCAAGGCTTCGGGTTCGAGCCTACCTCCCACCCAAAACTTTTTTGCCGTTTTTTGTTCGTTTTTTTATTATTATTTAAACAGGGTTATTACTTTTAGTTTTCATCGACCTCCCCCCAACCCACACCTACAATTTTAATATTGAAAGAGTTATTTATGCCATTTTTCGGGTTTGCTGTTTTTTTTTGTTGTTTTTAATAATATTTAAACAGGGTTATTACTTCGCTTATTCTTTTGCAACTCGTAAAAAATGATCGAAATCATTTTTTCACACTTTTTTTTATCTAAAATCCTTGTTCAATAATATGTTTTGGTTAATTTTAACGCATAAATAATTCACTGAAACAAAATGCTGTTGGACAGATACAGTAAAGAACAAACTCAGAACATTTTATACAATATGGAAAACTGGTGTAATTATACTACAGGATTTAAAAATGGGACGTGACAAAGAGGGCAGGGAAAGAATAAGTGTGAATGAAGAGGTAATTATTGGCGGATAAGAGAGTTGCATGAAGGAGAAGTTGGCTAGGCATTTGGAAATCAAAGTAGATATATAAATTTATGAAACTGTTGCTATCCTAGTGAAAAAGATATTTAGATACAAGGTATTGTTTCGAAAGACATTTGTATATCTAACGGTGTTTCCAAAAGATGCAAATTAGTGAGTTTCAACCGTTATTCTAGCTAAAAGTTGGAGTTAGAAGTAAGAGTTTTTGGAAGAAGGCAGGTCATACAGAATAGGATGAGGGAGAAGGTTGAACAAGTTCGGAGAATTCTTATATTTAAACATCGATTTCAAAGATGAAACATGGGTGGAATTCAGGGGTAAATAAAAAGAGAATGTAGCATAGCGCATTTATTTTCCCAAAAAATACTTGTCAAAAGAGTATACTTTGAAATTGCCCATGCACTGGAATTGCCCAAGCAGAGGAGGCTACAGAAGTAGCCCTAGATATATCTAAGGCTTTTGATAGGGTATGGCATGATGGTCTTCTCATGAAAATCAGATCCTATGGTATTACTGGATGAATACTTAATTAAATCCTTAAATAAAAGAAGAATTCAGGTTTTTCTCGATAGGTGTACATCAAAAGAATGATATAAATGAGGGTGTATCTCAAAGGTCGATTATTGGACCTTCATTATTCTTGATATGCATAAATGACCTTCCTGATAAAATTGTCTCTGACAGCATCACGCTTTACAAGGGGAAAACAAATGAATACAGATCCAAGGAAATAGCGGAAACCCTAGAGGAAGACCTCCAATCTGTAATGGAATGGAGACAAAAATGGCCAAAAACACATTACTTGAAAGTACTTCTTTTAAACTTCGGCCTAACGTTCCCGGGGAACAGGACTTGGAACAGATACATTGAGAGCATTGCAGAGGCTGCAACGAAGATGGGCTCTCTCTACCGTGCTAGAAAGATACTTACGCCTGAAAGTATCCTGTACCTCTATAAGGCCACTATTCACCTATGCATTCACCTATTTGGGTTGGTGCATTTGCTACTAGTCTCTCACTCCTGGATAGAGTCGCCAACCTGATAGGTCCTGAACTGTCATCTAAGCTTCAACCTCTGTCCCACTGACGAAATATTGCATCCCTCTGCTTGTTTTACAAATATTCTGATGGTAGATGCTCCAACGAATTACAAACCTTTGTACACCCTCAACATAAATACCCCCGTCAGACCAGACAAGCAGCAAAGTCCCACCCCAACACAGAGATCCCTAGGTGTAAGAAAGCTTTCTACTCTAATAGTTTCTTCCTCAGAGCTGTTAGACTTTGGAACTCCCTTCTGGGATCCTGCTTTTCCAACTGTACTGACATGCAGAAGTTCAAGTGTCTTGCTGCTCATCTCCCTACATAATATCTCTGCAACTTATGTCCCAGATAGTAGCCCCCTACTTCAAAATGGCACTGTACCTTGTTCAGAGTGAGAATTAAATTAAAAAAAAAATTTTAATTTAAAAATTAAAAAAAAAAAAAAAAAAATGGATGGTGACGTTTAATACTGCAAGACTAAGCTCTTTTCCGTCAATAACTACAAGAAACCTTCTCAACGACTAATAGTCATGCGTATTGATACATTACTTGAAAGTATGCTCTTCAAACTCTTCAGCTTAACGTTCACATGGAACATGAGTTGGAACAGATACATTGAAAGCATTGCCAAGGTAGTTGCAAAGAAGGTGGGCTCTCTCTAGTGTGCTAAAAAGATATTTACGCCTGAGAGTGTTCTGTACTTCTACGAGGCCACCATTCACCCATGTATGGAATATTGTTTCCACATTTGGGTTGATGCATCAGCTACTGGTCTCTCACCCCTAAACAGGGTTCAAAATAGTCGCCAACCTAATAGGTCCTGCACTATCAGCTAGGCTTCAACCTCTGTCCCATTGACGAAATGTTGCATCCCTCTGCCTGTTTTTTTAAGTATTTTAATGGTAGCTGCTCTGATGAACGACAAGCCCTTGCGCCCCCTCGATGCAAACACCTCCGAAAAACAGCAAAATCCCACCCCTACACAGTAGAGATCCCTAGATGTAAGAAAGCATTCTACTCTAATAGTTTCTTCCCTAGGATTGCTAGACTTTGGATTTCCCTTCCAGGTTCCTGCTTCGCCGACTGTATTGACATGCAGAAGTTCTTAGTGTAATGTAAACAGACATCTTGCTGCTCAACTCCGTACATAGTACTCCTGCAAATTATGTCCCAGATAGTAACCTCCTACATCAAAGTGGCACAGTGCCTTGTATGTTACTACTTTTTTTTCAATGAAAAATTCAAGACACACTGTCCTCCCAAGCACTTTCAGTAATTTACAACCCGAATTATGGTGGAAATTTATTTGCAAAGCCAACGCACTGACTGCGTCTACAAGAGAAAATCGAAATTATAAAATTCAGAGAAAAGTTTGTATTTTTATGTTTACAAGGTAGACTGATGGAAAACATTGACTATATATATATATATATATATATATATATATATATATATATATATATATATATAAACAACAATGGTAGTGTGATGCAAAAACTTTATGCAACTAATACGTTTTCCTCAAAATGACAAATTTCATTAAAATGTACAATGGTATCTAAACGAAATTCCACACTTTGTAGTACATGTGAGCCAGAACATTTATCTACAAGGCTTCATGTGTAAAATGGCAGATATTAATATTCCTGCATGCAGCAACACAAGACAATATTGAATGACATCCTCCACAGTTCAGATAGAGAGGTCACAGGTCAGATAAAGAGATCACTTCAATCTCTAATCTGTTTAAATCTTTTTCCTAGTCTAGATTTCTATTTATAAAATTGCAAAAGCCTTGTAAAGGAAGTCCTTCCGACATGTGCATACAGTGTGATAATATATAGGAGTGAAACTAGGTCAGTGATGGTTGAAAACATGTGTTTCGTCGAGAGAAATGATATAGGAATATGTTACATGTGTAATGTGAGTCTTGAAGACGGTTTTGATGATTACAGAGGAAAACTAAATTTGGATAGTATAGAGAGGTGTTCAGAAAAGGTGGGGACAATGATATAATTTGATTAGAGTTCTTGGGTTGGTCGATCTTGTTTCCTGATTAGGGCAATGGACGCCATTTTCCCAGCTCCTGGCACATCCTGTTCTTCTAAACTGGGTGCTTGGGAGTGTTTGAGTACCCTATATGCCAGGGCAATTAGATCGGGTTGACCTTCGTCTGAGGGATTGATACTTCCTGGCTGCTGTTTCCGACTGGTAGTACAGGTGCCCTAACTCTTTGGTAGCACTAAAGGCGGCTGCTCCATCAACAGTTGTATAATATCGGGATGTTTGTAGTGCCATGTCACGCATGGAAAGGGATCCTGCACTCATTCCCGGTGGGCTTTCCTGAGGTCACAATCCTAGTAGATGAAAGGTCAGCTGGTGGTCTACTTGTGTTGCATATCTGGTATTCTGCATAACCATTTGTTGAGTATCCCTTACCTAAACTGATAATAGTACAATAAAAATGACATTTAAATCAGGCTTAAACTCAAACAAAACCAACTTGCCTCCTCCCTTGAGGTTTGCATTTATGAACATCCGTGGGCTAAGAACTAATTAAGATGATGCTGAAGCGTTTCTCCTAGCAAACACCCAGAATATCTTAGCACTAACTGCGCCTAACCTACACTCCTCCATCCCCTCTAACTACATTAACATGCCTGGATATCTGACAGACATATGCACGGACTTGGAGTCTATATTTGAAACACCCTCCCCTTAACTAGAGAAACAAAGTTAGAATCGGACAATCAAGCCTTTAGACTTAACATGCAACATAACATTAGGTACTTTTATTTTCTCTACCGCTCTCCCTCAACCCAGGACTGCACCCTAATAAAAAAAGTATGACAGCATAGATACAGCACTCTCCCTCTGCACAAGTGCATGTATTTGGTGACTTCAATGTCCACCACAGCAAATAGCTGGATTTCTCTACTTACACAGACGCAGCTGGTAGCACAACACATAACTTCTCTATATCTCATTCCCTATCACAGATAGTTACGTTTCCAACCCATTTCCCAGACGAGCAAGAACACGCATCACTTTTAGATCTGTTTTTGACCACAGTTTCTGATGATTGTATAACAAATGCCCACAGCCCATTTGGGAATGCTGATCATGCAGCTATAATGGTTTAAATCTCCCTAAACTCTAGAGCCAAAACTGAAGAGCCACCACTCAAAACAAGGAGATTTTATAAAAAGGATGACTGGGAAGCCACCAAGGATCTCATCAGAGATGACCCATGGGAAAATATCTTTTCTCTTCCTGCTGAACAGTACGCAATCGAGACCACTGAATGGTTCGAAGCGGCAATTGAAGCACATGCTTCCACACGGAAATGTTATAGCAAGCCCCACTCTCCTCAATGGTTTACTTCTACTTGTGCCATTGCGCAAACACAGCATGCGTACCACAGATTTAACCAATGTAAGTCCAGTTCAAACAGACGGCAGTATATAGAAGCTAGGAGTAACTATAAGAAAGAAATAGCAACAGCCAAGAGAAAATTTACTGAAACCACCAAAAAACACATCGAAGCTCAGAAATTAGGAACTCATGATTTCTGGAAAATCTACAACAGTGTAGTAAATAATGAGCAATCAAAAATTCCCTCACTATCCAACAATCGTGAGGTTGTTTGCAACCGACAAGGCTAATCTGCTTGCCAGTCGGTTTGCCTCCAACTCCATACTGGATCCTGCTAACCACTCTCTCCCTGACTTTCGTTTGCTGACAGACGTCACATTAGATGATCTGAAAATTATCCCTTATTAGGTGCATGCTATTATAAAAAAAATTTTGACACTTCAAAGCAATGTGGACCTGATCTCATCCCAGATGTGCTATTAAAAAATGCTCAGCTGAAGTAGCTCCAGTTCTCTCCAAACTTTACAACAAATGCCTTAATGAATCTTGCTTTCCTGACTTCTAGAAAACTGCTTCTGTGGTACCAGTTTTCAAGAATTCTAGTGAAAGAATTGACCCATTAAATTATCACCCCATTAATCTCCTCTAACTTTTTGCCAAAATATTTGAGTCCATAATTAACCAATCTCTAGTCTATCACCTTACAATATGGATTTAGGCAAACCAGTTCCACAGCAGATATCCAAACTGTACTCTCTGAATGTATATACCATTCACTGAACAAAGCAGGGGAGGGTAGAACGGTAGCTCTAGATATATCTAAGGCTTTTGATAGGGTATGGCATGAAGGTCTTCTCAGGAAAATCAGATCATATGGTATCACTGGATGAATACTCAAAATAATTAAATCCTTCTTAGATAAGAGAAAAATCCAGGTTGTCCTCCACGGGCGTACATCTAAACAATATGATATAAATGCAAGACAAAATTGTCTGTGAGATGGGTATATATGCTGATGACACCACGCTCTATAACAGGCACGACAAAAGAACACATATCTAAGGAGATGGCAGAAACACTAGAGGATGACCTCAAATCTGTAGGAAAATGGGGACAAATGGATGGTCACATTCAATTCTGCCAAGACTAAACTTGTTTCCTTCATAATTACAAGAAACCTTCTCTACCACCAATAGCAATGGCTAAAGACGAATTATCTGAAAGTACTTCTTTTAAACTCCTCAGCCTAACGTTCACAGGAAACAGAAGTTGGAACAATTACATTGAGAGCATTGCCAGGACTACTGCGAAGAAGTTAGGCTCTCTCTATTGTGCTAGAAAGCTACTAACGCTCGAAAGTATACTGTACCTCTATAAGGCCACCATTCGCACATGTATGGAGTATTGTTGTCACATTTGGGCTACTGCATCAGCTATTAGTCTCTCGCTCCTAGACAAGGTTCAAGAGAGAGTCACCAACCTCATAGGTCCTGAACTGTCATCTAAGCTTCAGTTTCTGTCCTATCGATGAAACATTGCATCCCTCTGCCTGCTCTACAAGTATTTTAATGATGAATACTCCAACGAACTGCAAGCACTTGTATCCCCTCGATGTAAATACCCACAGCAAACCCAACAAGCAGCTAAATCCCACCCCTACACAGTTGAGACCCCTAGATGTAAGAGAGCTTTCTACTCCAGTAGTTTCTTCCCCAGAACTGTTAGACGTTGGAATTCCTTTCTGGGTCGCTGCTTCCCCAACTGTACTGACATGCAGAAGTTCAAGTGCAACATGAACCAATATCTTGCTGCCCAACTCCCTACATATTACCCCTGTAGCTTAGTAGCTAGTAGCCCTGTAGATAGTAGCCCCCTACATTAAAGTGGCAATGTGCCTTGTTTGGGGCGAAAATGTAATAAAAAAAAAAAAATTAAAAAATTAACATTGAAGGAACAGGTTCATTCCAGAGAGAAAGGCCAAAGCAAACGTGGAAGGAAGGGATGAAAATGAACTTGAGAGAAAGAGAAATAAAGGCCTAGTAGCAGCATGTTAAATAAATGTTAAACGAAATATAAGTTGGAATCAAAAAACTTTCAGTCAATGTGATACAATATCTACTTTTTCTGATGAAGCTAATCTAACCGGCTTAATAAATACGTTTTCTATTGTATAAATTACAGATTCTGAGAAATGCTATGAAATGAAGTTCTGTCCAAACTTTACAATAAATGCCTTAATAAATCTTGTTTTCCCGACTGCTGGAAAACCGCCTCTGTGGTACCAGTCTTCAAGAATTCTGGTGAAAGAACTGACCCACTAAATTATCGTCCCATTAGCCTCCTCCCGATTTTCGCCAAAATATTTTAGTCCTTAGTTAATCAAGTCCTAGTCCAGCACCTAACAGCTGCTAAACTCCTGACTGACAAACAATATGGATTCAGGCAAGCCCGTTCAACAGCAGATATCTTAACTGTAGTTTCTGAACGTATATACCGTCCATTAGATAAAACAGGGGAGGGTAGAGCGGTGGCCCTTGATATATCTAAGGCTTTTGACAGGGTGTGGCACGATGGTCTTCTAAGGAAAATTAAATCATATGGAATCAATGGAAGAATTCATAATGTAATTAAATCCTTAAGTAATAGAAAAATCAAAGTTGTCCTCGACGGTCGTACATCCAAACAATATAACATAAATGCGGGAGTACCTCAAGTGTCTATACTTGGACATCTATTATTCCTGATATTCATAAACGACCTCCCTGATAAAATTGTTTTGGAGATGGGTATATTTGCCGATGACACCACTCTCTATAACAGATATGAGGGGAAAACAAATGGACACATATCTAAGGAAATGGCAGAAACACTAGAGGACGACCTCCAATCCGTAGTGGAATGGGGACAAAAATGGTTGGTCACATTTAATGCTGTTAAGACTAAGCTTGTTTCCTTCAATAACTACAAGAAACCTTCTCTACCACCAATAGCAATGGCCAAGAACACATTGCCTGAAAGTACTTCTTTTAAACTCCTCGGCCTAACGTTTACAGGGAATATGAACTGGAATATATACATTGAGAGCATTGCCAAGGCTGCTGCAAGGAAGGTTGGCTCCCTCTACCGTGCTAGAAAACTACTTACGCCTGACAATATCCTATACCTCTATAAGGCCACCATTCGCCCATGTATGGAGTACTGTTGTCACTTCTTGGCTGGTGCATCTGCTGCTTGTCTCTCGCTCCTGGACAGGGTTCAAAAAAGAGTCGCCAACCTGATAGGTCCTGAACTGTCATCTAGGCTTCAGCCTCTGTCCCATCGACGAGATGTTGCATCCCTCTGCCTGTTCTACAAATACTTTAATGGTGAATGCTCTGACGAACTGCAAACACTTGTACCTCCCCGACGTAACTACCCCCGACAAGCTACTAAATCTCATCCCTTTACAGTAGAGATCCCTAGGTGCAAGAAAGCCTTTTACTCCAATAGTTTCTTCCCCAGAACTGCGGGTCTTTGGAACTCCCTTCCGGGATTCTGCTTTCCCAACTGCAATGATATGCAGAAGTTCAAGTGTAATGTTAACAAACATCTTTCTACTCATCTCCCTTCATAATGACCCCGCTAATTAAGTCCCTGATAGTAGCCCCCTGCTTCAAATTGGCACTGTGCCTTGTTTGGGGTGAAAATTGAATAAAAAATATAAAAAAATGTAAAGGTTTCAAAAAAGTTTACCAAGACTAAAATCATAATAAATGGTGGAAAGCTCTCAGAAAGAAAACAAAGCATGGACGCGCGTATGGCAGCTCTATGCAAATAGAGAGCCATGTGCGAAATGACGCCATAGTAAAGAAAAAAAAATTTTAAAGGAGAGAGAGGATGTTTGAAAAGACGATGAGGTCAAAGAGAAGGAACACGATCATGTTTAATTTGGCAAAGTACCTGAAAATAAATGTTACAAAAAACAAAACAAAAAACAGAATTGTTATTACTTGTTCTATGTTCCTTGCGACGTACTCTGCTACAACGTGTTGGTCCTGGGTGTCTACATGTTAATGTAAGCATTGGAGGCGCAATTCAATTATGAATGAATTAAGAGATGACAACTAGTTTGTGTGCAAGAAGCGTATAGCAATGATGAATGAGAATACACATTCAGAGAGAGTATATTTTCATGGGAAGATTATTGAGGTTGTTCAAAAGATTTGTTACCTTAATAATATCATTGGAACGCAAGCAGAAGCTGGTGCTAATGTCATTGCAAGAGTTAGAAGTGGATAGAAAAAGTTTTGGAAACTTCTACCGTTACTAACTCGCCAGTGATCGATAGTGGTAAAATTTCTCAAATGTGGGGTATGTGCGATAATGTATGGAAGTAAAACGTGGCCAGTGAAGGTCGAGGACATGCGTTGCATGGAGAAAAAAAATGATACGAGTCTTAAAGATAAATTTAAATCTAATCGTCTCAGAAGAAGATGAAATGTGGACATTAAAGAAGATTGATGTGTGCGGAATTGGAGACTTCGTTGGTATAGTTACATTGAAAAGATGAATGTGAGTCATTAGGTTAATAGATGTAAACCAGTTGAAGCAAAGTCAGTTAGCAAAGAAAAACCAAGAAAAAAGTGCGAGGAAATGGTAATAAACTTGAGAAAATGAGAGACAACGACCTGAGCAGAGATAGATTAGTTTACTAGTCAATTTCTACTTTATATTTTTTGGGGCATATAATGAACTATTCGAATGTTAAGTTTCATTTTTGTTTATTGACAATTCAAGGTTATAAAGCAGAGTGACGCTGTTCTTACTTTATGTAAACTTTCTGTCTATCAGTCTCTCTTAGCAATGGATCATTTGGCTAATTAAAATTTCTTTGTTTTTCTTTTTTTTCCTCAAAACTTTGTTAAAAATCCCTTAGTTTTAGATTTAGTATGAATTTTGTCAGATTAAGAGATGTGGAAAAAAAGCCTCAAAGAAACAAACTTTGATTAATTCAGATTTAGTAAAATAAAAGATGTCATGGCGACTACAACTGTTACGATTTTGAACTTACCTGTACAGCTCTCTGCAGAAACCTCATGGAATGTGCAAGAAATAACAGAAAAAGAGACCGGTTGTTTCAATATGTGAAAGCGCTGTAAATAATTGCAAAGCAATTGTTCATTTTAACATGCTGCAGTCTTCTAATCATTATTGCTCATTTGTGCAACTTTTTTGTTTTGCTTTACTTCCATGCATGCAAATTAGTAAAGATTTAGGAAAACGCATGCACTTTGACTTATGAATGTCGATTCCAACAGCAGGTGAAGCATTGCGGTTTCTTAGCTTTAGATAAGTTTGAGCTTCTTAGTCGTTTATCACCTACTACTCCCCTAATCTCATAATAGTACAGATAGCTTTTAACTTGCACTCCCAATGGGAGTAGTGTTGACTTGATAATCTAAGTTTATGAGTAACTCTCATACAAACATCTTGACTAATGGTGCTTAGATGCCAAGACTATTGGGGTGGTTCAGAAGTTTTAATGACTTAGTGATATCATTGGAGCACAGGAAGGAGCTGGTGCTAGCATGATTGTCAGAGATCACAGTGATACTCGAGGTCAACAACTTGATCGTCTTTCCCAAAGTCTCCAGTTCTAGTACTAAGAAAATATTCATGTGTACTCCTCTGAGGGGAAATCGTACTACCTTGATTATTTAAGTATTTATGAAGAACTATTGTACAATCACTTGACGTGCAGAGGTCTTGTGATGCCAGAGATCAACTCCTTGATTGTATGCTCCAAAAACTGAAATATAAGTTTTAGTACTGAGAGATTTGATCATAATAAGAGATAGTTTAAAACGATTGTATGCCAATGCATGTCACTGCCGAATTATGCCTGGTAAAAATGTTTTGTCTGAATAATAATATCAGATGATTTCAAAACATTATGCTGATCTGGATCAGCCTCATACTTTCGTTCAAGTGCTTTCATTTTATGATGAACAGGATTCATCGGAGATAAACATATCCTTTACATTGTGTGGAATTCCATTGACTGGTGACTGGTCATTCCATCCACATAGAATTTTGTGGTGTATATGCCCTTTCATAACATTAGCCCAAAGCTTATTTTCAACCTTGTAAATGCTGTAATTGCTATTAGGGAGATATTCCAGATGCTTCACAGTTTGACACTAAAACAAGGATTGCGAAATGTATGTCAGCATTGAAAATGTTAGCGTGTTTGCGAATAACATGATTAAGATTGTATACAATAAAAAGATCATGTCAAAGCCTACCTTTGATATGAGTCTTGGTTGGGCGAATTAGCCATTCAAAATATGGCTAACATTAGAGTTACCACAAACATGAATGCTAACGGAAGGGTAGAGTGGTCAATTTTTTTCACAGATACCCTCAATAAGAGTAATTCCCTTGAAATAGGATGGATAGTGCTAGACATTTGAAGAGGCATTTCAGTTAAACTCCCGTGAACATCACTTGTTATTGTCAGTGTGAATAATGACTAATAATATAATTCCTGTTAGTGGAATTATGCCATTCATCTAACTTGCACTGTGTTTTTGGTATCACATTGTGCCAATACAGTTTCCTGTATAATGCATTTGTTAGAACTGCAAAGATAAATTACAGCTATAATATCTCTCCCTAATTCGTAGAGCTGCACACTTCAATCTTGCAAGAACTCCAGGAAGTTTCTATAAGTGATGTCAGTGTCGTTTAGCAGACTTCATCCACAAAAAAAAATCTTTCAACTCACCAACTATAATAATCGAGTTCTGACTTTGGATGATCTTCCATATGACTAACTTGCAAAACGTCAGCCATCTCTTCAATCTTTTTCATAACATTGAACCATTTTCATGGCACTCTAAATTTTGCATTACAATGCCACCCATAGCACATAAACTGACAGAACTTATTCCTCAAATGTTCGAAGGTTTGCTATCAAAATTTACCTTCATAAAGTAATTTTTCAACCAATGATATGCCGACAACTTTTCAAATGCTATTAAAGAACAACCTTGATGTCTTTTATTTCAATTCTGGAAATAGTTATCACCATTATAGTAATGTTGCAAATTTGTTTGTCTGTAGAAAAATTTACAATTAATTCCACTTTAAATGGTGCAGAAATATAACTTAATTGGGCATGCCCTTTCTTCAACAGTGTACTCTCTCTAGGACATAATGTTGCTCGTCTCAGTCTTTTCTATAAATACTATTATTGCAAGTATTCTTAAGAATTGCCTGATGTAGTCCCTGCTGCCTTTGCTCCAGCTCGTTTGACTTATTGGTCTAGTGGTCTTCAATTGGTTTTGATGCCTCATACATCTTTCTATTTAAGAAGAATCTTTCCAGGCTCGTGGAACTATGCTGGTCGTTTTCCTTCTACATTTTCAAGACTCAGACCATTAGGCGTCTCCATTGTTTTTGTTTGTTTTTTGTGATAATCATCTTTTATTCTTATTAGCTTCTTATACCAAGTGGTTTCATGCCTTGTCTAAAGTGATTTCCATGTAATAAAAAAAAAAAAATCAGTCATGCAAATAAAATGAACGGCAAACAAAAAATAAAGTTTATTCATTTTTTTTTTTATTCTTATACATTTTAAATTTTTTCAATATAAATTTTATACATTTTTTTCTTGTTTTTCTTTTTTTCAAATATAAAAATCCTACATGGTACTTACATATATACATTGCTGTTTTCACCCAGCGTCAATTAAAAACTCAGAAGGCGTGAAGAAACGTTAAATTAGTAAAATACCTGAGTCTTTTTTAAACTCTTAGTAACTGTAGTAGTAGTAGCAGCAATAGTAGCTAGACAGTTGGCAATCAGTAGCAAAGATATAACCTTTTTAATTTCTTTAGAAAAAAGTTGATAGAATAAAAATCCCTTTTCAATTTGTCTGCATGTGGAAATATTTAACTTTATTTTAACTACCATAGCTTTGAGGAGATAAAAGTAAATTAACTCAAGGCTTTTCTGGTGCACCATTATTTTCTTCAGGTCATGGATGAGTTTTAATATATTTTATTTATATATTTTTCATTTTTAATCTTTTTTTTATATAATTTTTTTTTATATATCTTTAAAACAAACTTTCACACTAACACGTTCACATTTAGGATTATAACATCCACCCTTTTTACAAATCACACGAAAAATGAATATGTTTGACCTTACAAATTTATATGCTAAATAAGTAACAGTCTTTGTTTTATAATTTTTTAAAATGAATTCTTTAAAATGAAACTTGGGACAACAATAAGCAGATCTAAACCCATATAGTCATTTATTGAATTGTTCATGTAGCAGTAAGAGGTCAGGTTAAAAAAAGCAGTTCTAATTTAAAGTTGTCAAATTAATTGACGTCGTATAAAACTAATGTGCAGTTATTTAAATAAAATCACCATTTAATAAATAATGAAATTTAATTAATCTTAGATCATGAAACAGGTGTCAAATTTATAATAACTTATTTAAAAAAGGATTCCATGTCTTATATTGATTGACTAATAAAAATAATGTCTGATAGAAGGGTGCCAATTTTAATTAAATCGTCATATTTAACTAAATATCAAAAGTAACATTTCGGTTATAATTTCATGTAAAATGAATTCAAATATTGATTGATTAATACAAAATTTTAAAATAGCTAATCAAAGAGCGTTCATTTTAATGGACAGTTTTTATGAGACAATTTGCTAGTTATAAGAAGATATGAATATAGAAATTCATTTTAATGGACAGTTCTTATGAGACAATTTGCTAGTTATCAGAATAGTTACGTTAGAATTTAAATGGAATCCCATATATCAGAAAAATAATACTCAGAATATTGTAAAGATTTCATTGAATGTATTTTGAAAAGAAACACACTCCTTATGCCTATGCCACGTTTCTAATGAACGTTAGGGGATAATTAAATGAAAGTGCTTTAATTAGGTTTTCTAAAGTTACATTTTCTTTTTAATATAAATTGATAAGAGAAAACATTAAAAACTTGTTTTTGTCTTTGATTTGAGAACTTGAATGCAAAGCATCTAAACCCCCACAACTGCCCAGAAGTAACAACTACTTCAACTAAATGACTGATCTTTTTACTAAAACAATTTCAGTTTACACTAAGGCACACAACGACTGACACAAGGGAAAAAGCAACTAGCGAGATTACAAAACTCCAAACACACAGCCAGATTTGATTCAGCTTAAACTAAAAAGAACTACACTTGTCTAAGCATAGTTCATAAAACAATACCTATGTAATAATTTGCGTATCGGTTGAATGATACAGAAGAGGCAAAGTTGAAATATTGTTTTTATTTCATGTCGGATGATAATAGATATCATTTTTTTGTCTATGCACTTTAATTCTAGCTGAAAATTACTTGAAAACCAACAGTTTGAAGGGCTTCAAAATAACTTTTCTAAGTTCTACAAATAGATAATATAGTATTGATTAAAAAAAAATGGCCAGTGGTATCTTTATGTCATGTTCATGTGCACTTAGAAAATTATTTTTGAAGACTAATTCAAACCAGAAATTACTTTCTAATCGAGGGTATAAGCATCTAATATAATTTCACTCTGCCATGTTGTATCATTGAACCTTTTTGTCTATTACTGGAGAGTTTGGATGCAAAACGCAATATATCCGGGTTTTTTTTTTTTTTTTAAATTGGATTATCTATTTTATAAAGGTCAGTTTCTGTATATGCGTAGGTATGTTCATCTAAAAGTATGAAAAATAAAAAAACAAAGATCCACAAAATTGGTATATTCTTCATCGGCGTTGCCTTGGATAAATATCTAAAACAGTTTAAAAAAAAAAAAAAGTTCATTTTTTTTTAGAGTTAACTGGATCACGTTTCGTTAAAAGGGAAGTAGCTTTTATTTTTTTAGCGATTTCAATGTTATCGATAAAGGAAAGTTTAGAGTATAAAAACGAGGAAGAAAGGAAAGAAATAGATACTGATTGAGAGCAGTAGGCAAGAAGTTTTAATATAATTATGTTTACACACTTTCAAAATACCTATTTTGATTTTTTTTATAGTCCCGGGCAACGCCAGATAACACCGTTAGTTAAATAATAAAAGGAAAATTTTAATTCTAAACTTCAAATAAGTATTAAGGAAATCAGTAGATAATGTATTTTGTATAACATGATTTCAAAGTCAGATGATGATGAAATTCAACATTTTTTTTAGTGATACCTTCGCAATGTTGAAAATGTCGTTTATCATGTTTTTTTTAAAATTCAAACTCTCCAGTTTGCGTACTATTCTTCGTAATGGTAATTTATATAGACAGTGTTGAAATATCGATAGAACTGATGGACTTTTTCTTTGTTTTAACTTAAAAAAACACCTGCCAAATAGTTACTTAGGAATAATAATTGGGAAAATGAAGAATATGCAGAAACAAAAAATCCAGGATTAAGGCCATTTAGGGGAGAAATAATTATAACAATAAGAAATTACTCCAACTGGAAACAATGTATTTTGATTTTTTTTTTTTATGAATCTCAAAAACATAACAGAAAACTTTTCATTCCAAAAAACAACCAAATATTTTTCAACTCTTAAACATTTCCAAATGCAGAACTGAAAGCTAAAATAAAAATAAAATGGGATTTTTATTTGGACTAAGAAATAAAAATAAGCTAACAGAATTAATAAAAGAAAAAAATAACAGTTTAACTATATTTTATGTGAAATAGAACAAAATGTTAACTAAAAACGTTTTAGAGTTTTTTATGAATAGGATGAGAAGTTTGAGCAGTAACAAAAAAAAACATTTTAATGGAGTAATTTAATAGCGACGACATCGGCACAAAAGTATGGAAGACTAATAATGTCGGATGGTATTATTATTTGTGTCGACCCCCTCCCGCCCGTCCCCTACACTTTGCAATCTCCCACCCCCCTCCAAGCTGCAGCGATTGACATTTATTTGTTTTTAATACACAGTGGTCAGTTCAGGCAGTAAAACTGGTCAGGCTTTGGCACACAACTTAAAAAGCGACAACACAAAGAAAAAAATATAAAAAAATTAAAATAGACAATTTTGTTTTTTGATCTTTGGAGCAGAGGTCATCAGTTAATTTAGCACATTTTAGGATGGTTTAAAAGACGAACAATACACTCGTTTAGACAAGAGGCCATATTAACCTGTTAGTCTACATAGGATTTAATATTCACACAAATTTACATTTTCATTTATGTACTATAGATCATGGATGATGCAGAAGCTGCTGAAGACAGAATCAGAGAAACCAATGCAAATAACAGAACCAAGATGGTAACAAAAAATTGTACCAAACTGATTCATACGAATTGACCTTTTCTTTTAATATAAAAAAAAGGAGTTTCTCAAGATGCATGGACTTAAATCTCCAATAAGTTGTGTCCAACAATCTGCCACTCTTCAATTCTAAAATAATATTTTGCAGAAAATATGTCGATTGAATTCACAGTTTAAATGTTAATAGTGGTTAAATAAATAAAAATGAACTAACGTCTTGAATATGCAAGTTTTGAATCCAGTGCATTTCATAGTACCGCTCTAACAGATGTTGGCAACCTTCATATGACGCTTCCAATATCAACAACAGAACGAGGTCTGTTAAAGCTGTTTAATTTAGACGAATTTACCTTTTTTTAAATGAAGTAAGAACACATTTTTGGACGTGTTGCTCATTTCTATCCAAGGCTCTCCATCACACTATTTGAAACTATATAAAAAAAATGTACCAATTCAACGTACATGAGGGAGCTGCCGGTTGTTAAGTGGATAACGATATGGACCGACCAGTTGGATAGGTCAATGTATTCAGAGTATCACTTTAACTTAGGGATGTTGGCAACCTTCACGCAAAATATGTCAATTGAATTCGTATTTAAAGGAGGAGACAGCAATTAAGTAAATAACATGTACTGACGTACTAGTTATGTTAAGTTCGAATCCAATGGGTTTCATTGTATAACCTTCACTAATGGAAGTTGGCAACCTTCATGTAGACCATCCCGATATCAACAGCAGAATAAAGCTGCTCCAAAATGCTTGATTCATACGTATTTACTTTTTTTAAGTGAAGTGAGAACAGCTTTTTTGTGTGTTTGCTTATTTCTATAAGAGGTTCTTTGTCACTGTTACACTTCAATTTAAAACAGTATATTCATCACAAATTCAACTGATGCATGCAGGAACTGAGAGAGATTAACGACATGGACCGACAACCTGTTATATCCTTGTGTTTCATTGTACCACTAACTTAGAGATGCTGGCAACCTTCATGTAGACCATTCCGAATTGAAAGCATCTAAACTAGGATGTATCAAGTAATTTTTAAGAGACTCTTTGAGTAAAAACAAAAACTAGCAATGATGAATCTTATTTATGCAGTTATAATAAATAAATACAATGAAGAAATAATGAATGTAAAAGCGTTAAGGAATTAGGACTATCATAAAAGTTAGAACTGTCATAAAATTACCTCCTGAATGTACTTTTTTTTATAAAAAAGTCAAAGACGTATCAGTAATTTTATCATATGAATTTAAATTAGAAAAGTATTTTAATTAGTGTTATGCAGAAATATAAGTATAAAAAATATATCAAATGTTTATTTCTTTAGATAACAAAAAAATATAAACATCTGCAATAGAGCAATGAATCAGTCTCGGAAAACATCAAAAATAAAAATTCACCTTGAAATGTTTTTAAAAGTAGACTTAATGAACTTTGTACTAAATTTTCTAAGATGCTAAAAAATATACAATTCACATTTCAGTAGAATAAATGAAGAATGTGCGTAACTATTCAAAGAAATAAAATCTAACTAGATTTGGCAATTAAATTCTCATCATAATACAGTTTAACGTCTGTTTCATATACTGGTATATGCTGGACAGCTTTTAGAAATTGACTTCCAAACTTAACTTCTTGTTATTTATCTCCCTCTTTCAAGTTGGTCGTTACCGCTTCCTCCCATACTTCTTTTTCTGATACTAAAAATTATATACACTTTTTCTACAGAAAATTACGTTTGTAGAAAGTATGTTTTTAAGTTATGCAATGGATTTTTCTGGTCACTGTCATCGTTGCAGATGAAAGAATTTGAATGATATACTGTAAAAATCATAACGTTTTCATATCCTTTTATAAAAAATAAAAATAAAAAATAACCAAAAAAGCCCAGATAAAAACTTTAAATCAATTATATTAATGTAAAATTTACTATTTTGGAAAAATTTGGTTAAGACTTTCCTAGATTTAAAAACTTAAGTTCTTTTGTAACCGTATTTGCAAAATTATTGATTTTTAATAGAAATGGTCGTGATTTCAAAACATTCTTTGATTATTTAGTGGGAAAATACATGGTAATAGTAATTTCAACTAGAAATATTCAATATATTTAATTGAATAATATGAAACAGGAAAGGAATTATTTGAAAGCTATCCATAATCATGAGATTTGTATAAAGATGCCTCAAGATGTAACATTGTTGAAAATATAAAGTATAAAAATTATTTGGTGTCAAGTCTTTGTTGGATCGGAAATCTAATTCCCTATTTTGAATCCTCCACTTAATGATTAAAGATAACTTTGAGCCACAAGAACCATCGAATCAGAAAAGCTTAGATGGATTCGATCAATTAGAAGGAATACTTAGACATATCAGATTATAAAAAAGCATTTCGTCAATAAAATGTGAAAATGCTTTTATTTTTTTATTTCCACTTCATGATTTAAGGTTTCTTTGAGCCACACAGAGCGTTCAGGAATCATTGAATCAGATTCAGATTTGATTCAGAAAATAGATTTGAACAATTCGAAGCAATAAGGTATATCGTATGACAAAATAGCGTTTAATCAATGAAATGTGAATATGCTATTTTTGTAATACATTAAATAAAACATCATGAATTTTAACTTCCTCTTACCCCCCAGCTCTCACCAATTTGAAACCTTTTCAATTCACCACGTCCAGATTGGTTTAAAAAAAAAAAAAAAAGTAAGGAGCACTGGCAATCGTATTTTGTTAGTAATATGATTTTACTCACATCTTAAAATCAACGCCATTTAATTAAATCTAATTCACTAATTGATACCTCACGATTCAAGATTATTTTGAATGACCTAAAAAGCGTTCAACAATCATTGAATCAGAAAAGCTTATAGGTAGATTTGGTCAATTAGACGAAAAGAGCATTTAATCAATAAAATGCAAACTTTTTTTTATTATTATTATTTTAATACATTGCAAAGAAATGCATGACTCAAATTCCTCTTCCCATTTCTTACCAATTTGAAATCCTCTTCAATCCACTAATTAAATGAGTGTTTATCAGAAAAACTGGGCATATTCGATATTTTTTTTTTAAATCAGCAAATAAAATCGTATTTCAGTGAAAAATAAAATGCAAAATGAGCAAAGAAAAATATTCTGCAGGCAAAAATCTCATTAAAATAAGACGAAAAAACAAATGACGAAAGGCAAGCTGATTAATTAGATTATATCCGAACCATTTCGTAAATTTATTTTAAAAAATACTTAAAAATCTATCCGAAATATTAAATGGTTATCCTTACTTGTTTTTCGTATCTGTGTACGAGGAGGGAGAACAAAATAATCATTTCTAGAAATAAAAACGATTTTAAATGATTCTTGTGAATTTGTTTGATCATTTTGATTCCATATAGGATAGAAAATATTTTGGATGTTTGAAGAAAAGATGGGACCATCAAAAATTTAATTAAATGAAAGATTACATTTTAGCAGATAAACCATAGACTAAAGATATATATATATATATATATATATATATATATATATATATATATATATATATCGCTATGTTATGCTATACTTTGTTTAGATTTTAATTCACAAAATTATTACACCTAAAATTTATAAGCAAAAATTGACTGATAAACAGCTAACACTATCTTTAATTACTAATTCTATTTTAGAAACTTTGTTTTTTTTTTCTTTTTACTTTAAAGAAATTATTTGGAACGAGTTTTCATCTTTGTTTTATCTTATTCAGTGTTTTACAAATTGAAAGTTTGCTGCAACCATAATTTTTGGAAAAGTAAAAAAATTGCCTACATGTTCATCTTTCATGGCATAAAAAATCTGTAATTAGCTTCCGTATTTGTTTGCAGTGTATTATTTATTTCAATATTGTATTATTTCTCATTCAATGGTTCATGGTATTTTTGCTGCAACAATAATTTTTGAAAAGGCTTCACTAAAATTATAGTTGCCTACTTTTCTTTTTGACATGTTTCATGGATGAAAAATAGGAATGCAAATTTTATTTTAGAGATTTTTTTTTTTTTGCTTAAGAAATTATCTGTAACTAGCTTCCATATTTGTTTTAATTAACTGTTTTATGATGCTTTTTGCTGCAATAATTCCTGAAAAAGTTCCACTAAAAATGTCTTTCCTTTTAGAACATTTTCACGGGATGAAACAGATGCATCCTTGAAATATTTAAGAGAACAAACATGTTATTCTGTAAAACATGAGCCTTAAATTTCATCAGAACATTAACTCTTAAATGTTCTCCCCATGAATAGAAAAAAAAAAAACAAAAAAAAATAAAATCCATATTTAACAACATCCATTTTCTATGCTTCCATTTAAAGAATAGAAATATGCAGAACTGATGACCTCGAAGTGTTTAAAAAAAAAAGTTTTTTTTTGATTTCTTCAAAATACCTGTGCCTCTAAAAAAAAAAAAAAAAAAAAAAAAAATATAACAGTAAAGAGGGCACTCGTAATACAGTATCTCAGCAAAACAAGACAACTTGTTCTGAACAGAGCAAGTAAAAGCAATTACTAACTCAAAATAACAGTCTCTGTTAAATATAAAACTATCTTTCTTAAGTCTTTCCTCTTCAATTGTAACAAGCTAAGTAGAAGCTAAACGTAAGTCAGATGGAAGGAATACTTGGAGGACGTCAGAAAGGAAGAAAAATATCCAGAGAAAAATATCTTTGAAGAGTAAAGCTAGACAGAAAGATAGTTATCCAATTACACACCACATGCGAGGGACATATTTATCCCATATTACATGAAATCGTTCAGTCTTGTTCAATAGTCAAGATACTAGCAACAAGAGATTAACATTGTCCTTGAAAAGAAAACTTTAAATTCTTCATATTCTAATCTCTTGCTCAGATTCTGGTGAACCAATATAGCCTGGATGTCCTCGCTTAATGGACGTTCGTCCTCGACCAGTTGTGTTATGTCCAGAACTACCAGCTCCACGGGAGCTAACCACTGGGGATATGGATGGGCTCCTTGTTGCCAACGGCGACAGGGAGGGTGTGAAGGATGGGGTCAATGCAGGGGAGGGGAAACAAGACTCATGACTAATTGGTGAACGAGGCAACGTGGGAAGTGAAGCATTATTAGTCCTTGACCCCGGATTTCCAGAGGGCCCGTTTGCTGTACTGTGGTGGTGACTAGAGTAGTTCGAGCCTTGATTGTATGTTTTAGGAGGAGCATCTGTGATAATGGGTGGCGGCACAGTTCGAATATTTGAATTCAATGTGCTATTTACAAATCTTTGCGGGATTGTATGAATAGGTTGTTTTTTGGGCATGCAATTCAATGTGTCGTCGTCTTTGAGTTGTGCAATTTCAGCAAACACATCGGCAAGAGGCATGTACTGTGGGCCCCAATCCAACAAGTAATCCCAGTTGTAGGAACCGCTGTATTCCTCTTCACTGTTCACTACGTTAGACAGTGAAGTCACCTGATGGGGCTCAGCATCATGAAAACCTTGATCTCGGCAGTTTTCAATCATTGACAGCTCGTCATCTGTCTCTATATCCCCAAGCTTCTCATAGACAATGTTGTTGATGTCAATCTCCTCTGGATCTCCTATACCATCTGAATAATGGTGCAAGCTTTCAAGAGGTGGTGCCGTCGCAATAGGCTTTGTTTTGGCTTGGATTCTTGACGTGTCTATGCCAAGTTTGGCAAAATATTCTTGATGGTTTTGGATGGGAGGGTCTGAGCAGCTGTCTTCATCCTGCTGAATGCCGGAGTCTGGCATTTTGGCCTTACGGGACAGAGTCTGGGCTTTAAGGCAAGTATTTGAATTTATCATCCGAATTTCTTCATCCTCATCTTCTTCGACAGAGCCTCGCCCACTGGAGGCTGAATTACCCGAGCGGTCCGACAGCACTTCCGATGGTGCAATGTGGTTACCATTACACCGGACAACTTCCCTGTAGGAGGGTGGACCAAGCCTCCTCGGAGCTGCCGGTGGAGGAACCTCAAATGAGGGAGGCCCTGATCGGGGTTTGCGTTTCCTATATCTCCGTCTGTACACAAAGAATAACAGAATACACGCAATTATGAGGATAAGAGACAAAAGGATGACAACAATTATTATTATTAAAGTTTTGTCGCCACTACCCGGGTCGATAATCGCAAGTTTGTCGCAGCCCACACATCCGCGGTCAATTTTAATACTTGCATGCGACTTGTTCACTTTTGAATCTGATTTCCCAGAACCGGCAATGATCACCAGCGTTACATCTTCGTAATTGTCCTGCTTCGTAACAGGTGCTTCTTCCTGATCGTTTGTTGGAACCTCGCGGCGCTTTCGAACACTTGATTCACTGCCGCTACCTCCCCTCAGATTTTCTCTAACATAGATGCTACCATTTAATGGCGAGATCATAAATCGTTCATCCGTGCCACCAAGTTTGTAAATTATACGTCCATCGTCTCCTTGGTCCTTGTCTACGGCCTCAACTTCCCCAACATATTCCCCAGCGTCCGCATCACCACGTATACTGAAAGTGTACTCCGATTTCAGGAATTTCGGTGTGTACTCGTCCATACTAAGAATATTCACTTCGACTGGAATTACAGAATGAAGCCCTCCACTGTCCATAGCTTTCAGCTGGAAGGTGTATTGGCTGCGTTCTTCATAATCAAACTGGACTGCACTGCGCACCAACCCTGTATCTCTATCAATATGAAAAGATTTATAGTCTCCATCGTAAATCTGATAAACGACTCTACCAAACAGCGTTCCATCTTTATCATTGGCATGTGCTTGGAAGACCCGTGTGTTTACAGGTTGGTTTTCTGCAACAAATTCTATATAACGTTGAAGTGGGAAGAGTGGAGGAGTTTCATTAATGTCCGTCACATTGATGATGACAATGCAAAAATTGGATAGTCGCATATTCCACTTGCAGCGAGCGCAGTCAATAGCCTCAACGACCAGCTTATGCGAACTCGCCTTTTCATAGTCCAGGTGCTTGCCTGGTGTAATAATGAGATTTCCAGAAGAGCGGTCAATCGTGAAGAGGCCATCTTCATTACCGGTTGTTATGTAGTACTCAATCTCAGAATGTTCACCCTTGTCTTTGTCCACTGCATGGACGTTGACCAATGTCACATTGCTTGGAGACGACTCGTTCAGTGTTGCAATGTACATATGTTGGTCAAAAACTGGAGGCTGGTCATTGATATCGTCGACTATTATTTCCACACGAGCAGTGGACGTTTTTGGTGGTATGCCATCGTCAGAAGCTACAACGGTGAAACTGTAATGGTCAGTCTTCTCTCTGTCAAGCAAAGAGTTGAGACGGATGACTCCTGAGCGTCTTCCCAAAGAGAATATATGGCGCATGGTTTCCTCTTTTATTCTGTAATCCACCTTGCGTTTCTTGAGCAAGTTGCTATCTGTTGGACCAATCAGATCCAACAGCACTGTACCACGTGCTGTGTTTTCATCAAAGCGGACTCTGCAAATAAAAGAACAAAAGATTAGCAAAAGAGTCGATTTTTATATAAATAGTGTGAGCGTGTACTTTCTCTTTCTTTATATATATATGTGTTAGATTCGTGAAGGATAGATTAATTTCAGTAAGAAGGAAATTTTTAGTAAAAGAGTCCAATGTAATACAAAACAAGAATCAAAGTTACAAAGAAAAAATAAACTCAAACGAACATTTTAGCATTTCACATTCCAGCTTATTTGAAACGTATAAACATTGATAGCCAATAATGTTTGTGTAAATACAGCAATTTATACGATATAGTTTTTTTTGTTTTTTTTTTAAATTTCTACAGACATATACAAATGTGACATCCTTCGATCTATAGTCATTAAAAACTAAAATCTTGTAAGGCTATTAGTGTGTGTGTGTGTATATATATATATATATATATATATATATATATATATATATATTACGGCATAATCACGTTGACACATGTTCCTGTCAGATCACTGAACTTAAGCAACGTTGGTCAGTATTAAAATACGTGACCATTTGGGAATACCAGATGCTGTATGCGCTCTCCACTTATCTCGGCATTGTTTCCAGTCAATCTTGGACCTTTCCTAACCAGTTAACCCAAGAAATGCCGATTCTGGGAGGTATGGTTGGGGATTGCGCAACTATTGACTCACAATTACATGCACAGCTACACTTACAGAAGTGCCCATGGGATTCTGAGACTGAACTGAGGCATTGATCGCTATATATATTTAAGCTATATTAATTATATTACTGCATTGCGTGAATCCTTTTGTATTAAGAGTATTCTAGAAAAAAAAAAAATCAAAGCGAACATAAAGCACCTGAATTTTTTTTCCAATTGCAAAGATTTTCAAATTACTCACCAAAATTTGTAGAAAGAAAATGAATATTTTACTTTAACTATGAATGAAGTCATCTTTAAAATATTATCAAATTTCATAGTATTTGGTCTTTTAAATATTTTTTATTTTATTCCAATCAAGAAAACAACCGCAGAATTTCTGCAAAGTGTAAACTGTACATTAAAATAATGCAAGTGGCATATACTAAAGATCTGAGAGAATTGACAAAAATTAATTTTTTTTTTTTTTTTTTTTCAAATTCAATTTAAAATCTAAACATTTGAGAATCCTAAGCGAGTGTAGATTTTTGTATTATTAGGAATACTGTTTTCATCTTGAGTTTTTTTTTTCACAATGTTTCGGTTGATGTAAACTCCGACCGTGTTCAGACATCTTGTCAAACTTGGGAATTTTTGTCGCACCCCAGAATCCGTATAGAATTTCAATGGAACCCTTTCTTTAACCCATGTGGGTAGCAAGTTCCATTCCGTCAGCCACGACCAGATAAAAGTCTTAATTCGCGATCATATTCTTAGTATTGCATGCACGGAAGATTGAAAATTCAACCTCCAGAAGAGTGTCACTAAGAACTGCATTTTACTTAGTACTTCATCCATTAAACCACGCAACATTATGAACATTCAAGACGAGAACAGTAGTCTGAATAATCCAAATTATTTATCATCAGCCTCTGTCCCATCGACGAAATGTTGCATCCCTTTGCCTGTTCTACAAGTATTTTAACGGTGAATGCTCTGACGAACTGCAAACACTTGTGCCCCCTCGACGTAAATACCCTCAACAAACCCTACAAGCAGATAAATCCCACCCCTTCACAGTAGAGATCCCTAGATGCAAGAGAGCCTTTTACTCCAGTAGTTTCTTCCCCAGAAAAACTAGACTTTGGAATTCACTTCCGGGTCCCTGCTTCCCCGAGTGTACTGACATGCAGAAGTTCAAGTGAAACGTGAACAGACATCTTGCTGCCCAACTTCCTATACAGTACCCCTGATGCTTATGTCCTTGATAGTAGCCCCTACAACAAAGTGGCAATGTGCCTTGTTTGGGGTGAAAATGTAATAAAAAAAAAAAAAAAATTAAAAAACGTCAGAAACATTGTACATTTTTGCGTACATTTAAATACTATTCGTGAAACGTCAAATTGATTTACAAAATATCAATTATGTATGGTTTCAATTCTAAACTTTTTTTTAATCTTAATTCTAGAATACCTGTGACCCGTTGGGTCAGTATATTTATAACTAGCTATGGAATATTATATTATGCCAAAAATATGCGTGCTTGATTAGTCACCACTTTTACTATAATAAATTAAATTGCTTAATATCAGGAAAACTTGTTTGCAGATAACAAATCCGAAATTCGTTTTCAGTATGCCCTAAAACCTGTAAAAGTCGTCATTTTAAAGGAAAATATTAAGGCGGAAACCAAGTAAAAAATTTACCCCAACTTCTATTTTTATATTTGCTTTTAAATAAAGCGACATGAGTGTTGGTCATCAATACTTTAACATTTATTTGACATCACTTAACGAAAGCCAGTATGGCTTAAATCATGTAACAAGTCAACGGCTATATACATTTTGCCAGTTTTTAACAGGCTAAAAGGTCTATTGTTTGCATAATCTTCAAAGTAATAAACACTTTTATGCAATAAAGACTTACAATAGCTTAAATTGTAAAAAAAAAAAAAAAAAAAAAAAAAAAAAAAACTAAAGCAAATACATAGAAAAATAATTTCTACTGCCTTTGGTTACAGTTACTTTAACTCACCTGTACGAAGTATTTAGGAACCTTGGAGGGTAAGTATTGACAGCAATTATCTGGACATAAACAACAACCACAGCAGAAAGTCTTGGATTGCCAGCATCTTCAGCAACTACGACGATCTGAATGATCGAATGATTGGGGTTGAACTTCAAGGAACGATTTACATGGATTGTGCCTAAAAGAAAAAAAAAGATTAGACATGAATAAAAAAGAATAAAGAGAACATTTTTGGTTTTGTAAATATATTAAAAGTCCATCATTGTATTGTAAATGAGGTCACGGTTGCATAGGCCACATTCGTGTTTAAAGATGAAATGCTGTTCATTTTTTTAGGGAGCCTAGTATATTCCTGGAGAAGCAAGCAACGACGATTTCAATTGACTTTCTGACTGGGAACAAAATGTATCTGTTCTGATCCTACACATAATATTCATATTATTTCTAATTATATTCTTAGTTATCAAGACACAAACACCACTCAAGGATAAGCGTTATTGGGTTAGACAATAATGAAACACCGAGGGGATTTGTAACACTACTGTAACTAGTACAGAAATTAATCAACAAGAATTTATTTACATTGAACTTGACAGTAGCAATGCTATGGTCAGCCAGAAAGTTTACATTTGGAACTATTTCATTAATTGGAAATTCTAAGAAAGAAACTTTGTTTATGAAAATTCAGCTCAGTTCCAGATACACAAAGGGAGAAGGGGAATTTATTTACAGTGATTGTAGCTAGACAAGTTTTTGTTAATGTTTTTACAGGAAAAAAAAAACACAGAATGAAGCCCAGTCGAGCACCTGTTACGAAATAAATGATAGAGTGGAGAAAGACTAGCAACGTCTCCTTTTTTGAGAAAGAGGATGTAGAGTAAAGAGGACATCATTCACTAGATTTTGAAATTGGTTTTCTGGTATATCAAAGCAGGAAAGAGGGCTCTGCAAGGCACTTTGCAGATGATCCAACAGTACTCCATCTTTGGACTTATTTGACTTTTATACAGATAGAAGATTGCACCATGGATTGAGATACTTTTACTTCTGATTATTACTTAATAATTTTATGATGATAGATCCACATGGCCAAGACGCACTGGAAGGTCAGAGTTCACATTAGCCCTAACATCCTACGTGAGAACAGTAGTTCAAAAAAATCTGATTAAAACATTGATTGTTATCTCCGGTTAACTTTTTACTTCATTGGTAAATGTCAAACTTGCTTTAGATATTTAACAATAATAGAGCAAGTCTGTAGCTTTTTAATCTGGAAGTGATTAACCTTTAACTTTCTGAACATAAGCAGACACCTTTGAAAGACATATCCTGTACTAAAAACATGGATCAATTTATCAATTCAAGCTTTTCTTTTGTTTATATAGTTTTATAGACCTATTGTTTACTAAACAGAATGACCAAACCACGAAGCTCAATCTTTAGGCTACAAAGGGTAAAAATAGAAAAAAAGTTAATAGTGCTTATAAAAAGAAACAATTACTCCAAACATCTGGACAGTATAGGAAAATATGAACCGAATAGGAGACTTAGTATCATTTGAATTATGTCGGGTTATCAAAACGTTTCAGACGATGTAACCGTCGACCTTCTTCAGGTATCTAATTGAACTTTTTCTGTTAAACGCGGAAATCTGCACAGAATTTCAAATGGAATTTAGTTCACAGGAGTAGCATGTTCCCTTCTGTCAGCCATGACTGGATAGATTTCTTAAATATTTTACGATTGTATTCTTAGTATCGCCTGCATCGAGGATTGAACCAAACACTCCAGAAGAATGTTACTTACAACTGAATTTTACCTAGTAACTTTATTCGTTATGCCACGAGTCCCACTGGATAATACAGATAATACAAATTATCAGTCATCTCAAAAAATCAGAAACAGAAAAGGAGACTTTGTTGATATGGTCACATTAATTAGATGTATTAGAGTTCTTGTTACTAGATATAAAACAGTTTAGGTCACAAGGTCAGTTTGTAGGAAAAGTCCAAGGAAAACTTGGAAAACAACGATGAGGATGGATTTGAAAATCAATTTCGAAAAGCTGCTCAACACTTGCCAACTTGTAAAACGGACGTTAAACCAAATATTTTCTGTATCATTTGGATTGTCTGTAATCCTAACAGACAAAGTACTAAGAAAAATTCATTTTTTTAGAGATTGAAGGTTCAATCATCAGTACATCAACTAAGAACACAATTTCAATAAGTTTTTATATAAAGTGTTCCTTTCGAGATTCTGTGAAGATTCCAGAGTTCAACAGAAAGATTCTAGAGTTGGACACAATATATCTGAAGAAGGGCGGAGGTTAAATCGGCTTTAACATGAAAATAACACTAGATGAGAATACTAATCCAAAGAATCTGATTAATAAATATTATCAATCCTCATCTCAAAAATTCAGAAACCTGATTATCATTTTCATTGGATATTTTTCTCATTAAAAACGCAACATTTCTAGATAATTTATAAAGACAAGTACTTTTTTGTTCTTTTCTGATAAAAAAATAATCATAAAGTACAAAGAATTATTCTTACCACTTTTGGAATCAATATAAAATTCAGGAACTGGGATATCCATTCTGTAAGTGATCTCGGCATTCTTTCCAGAATCTAAATCTGTCGCTGTTACTGTTATGACGGACTTGCCGATGTATGCCGTCTCTTTGACGGTAACTTGGTAGCTTTGTTTGTTGAACTCGGGAGCATTGTCATTCTCATCCAATACGTTAACTGTCAGTCTTGTGGTAGCGTAATTATTGCCACTTTTTACCTGAAAAGGGGGAATTAAAAGTAAGTAAACCTGCAACAATGTACAGCATAATCATGTTGACACACAGGTTCTCGTAAGGTAACCAAAGTTAAGCAACGTTGAGCCTGGTCAGTACCAGATAGGTGACCAATTTGAGAATTCCAGGCGGTGTATGTAGGAGGACGTCGACACCGCCTTAAAAGAGTTGCAAAAACCTAAACATCGTTATCTCTCCTATTAGGGATATACATGGGACTGGGGACCGCTTGTGAATTTCATACTTCCATGGAACTTCCTCGTTTGGAGAAAGCCGGTTGAACCTGCATAGGGTTAGTGCCGTTTCCAAACCTGCAAAAAGCTTGAAGTAATTGAAACAAAATCCACATTTATGATAGTATTTTTGTTTTTAATACTAATCATTATTATTTTTAAATGTTTAGTATTTTCTATTAATGATATCCTACTAAAATGATTAAAGCCTATAAACGCGATTTTGAATTTCCAGAATCAGTTTTTAAATCGTTCATTTAACTTAATCTTTTCCTTTAAATTAATTTGTTATCAAACTATCAATAAAGCAGAACTTTTTCAGTAAATCAGCCGTTTTTATTCAATACCAAAAACCTTAACTAATATGAATAAAATATTATCGATGATTCATTATATAGAGGGTGGATTTTTATCCACAATTGGAAGTTCATAACTTCTACAATTGTATAAATAAATAGATGTATTGATCGTATGTTACCTCATTTAATATAGCAGGGCTACTCGACATTGCCCGGGATAAAAGTGTACCATTAATTTTATCCCTCTCTATTTACCCCTGACTCCTCTTCATCCAAGACATTCCTCTCTCTGGACAAACACACACACACACAACTGGAGTTGACGTAAAGGGAAATAAGCGAGAAAAAAGTTACTTAGTGGCTGGAAATCAGACTACATTATAACAAAAATTGTGTGTACATCTTGATAACATGAAGATATATAACGATTTGACCCTTGAATAATAGATCTTTTAAAAATATTTTTAATTACTGTAACCTCGGATGTATAATATCTAAAATTAAAAAGGAAATAACTTTGTGAGTGCTTATTCTGTATTTTTCAAGTTTTAGCTAGACATACATTTTTCCCCCATTATATAATAGATGGTTTTCTACCCAATTATACAGGATAAGAATCCATCAGGGGATTTTTCAATAGGCACTGTTTTATAGATTAAATATATTTTAAACATACACTTATGTTAACAATGTTATTTTTTAATACTTTTGAGTCATCGCTCAGAAGCCATTCACAGAGAACGGTTAAAGAGATTGTCGGTTGGCATTGTGTGCAAACACATTGGTTGATTGGAAACAACTGAAATGGGCATAAGATTTAAGAGGAATTGATTATCCAAGAGGACGGCTCAAGTATTTGTTTCGATTAGACTTGGAAGTAGCTATGTTGTAGTCGGCTGGGAAGCCACTTGTGGTATTTTATTGTTCCACAAATGAGATAATCTAGAACAGTTTATGAAAGTTGTTCTTGCTATTTCGTACAGAGAGAGAGAGAGAGAGAGAGAGAAATATCCTCTGCTGTGGTTGTAGTCAGGTAGGTTCTTATTGTGAATAACTTTCAAAGGATGGACAGCAAGGATTGGAGCTCAGTCGAAGACCAACTATGAAAATATCAATACAATAGAGAGGCTAGCAAGATATGCTGTGCAAAACAAAAAGCAGAGCAGTTATCTCCTCGTGGCGGGATGATGTGATATAGGGGTTAGAAAGTGAGATTTGAAAATCTAGTGCTGCAGAGGAAGAACACTCTAGCTTGCAAAAATGTCTGGTCAGCTCCATTAGCATTCCTGGTAGGAGCAGTTCAGGTGATTGGCAATAAACTAACTCCATTCTTAAAAGGGAGAAGGCAACAGGGAATAAGCCATCTCAACAATAGCCTTGACCAGGGATCTCTAAAGTACAGCTCGTGGGCCTGATCTGGCTCACCAAAATATTTATTCTGGCCTGCGGCGCTCTTATAGAAATGTGTGAAAATAGTGTGGTTGTTTTTCTTTTTGTTCAGAAAATGATTTAAAAAAAAAAAAAAAAAAGGTTTTGTGAGAACCTGATTTAAAAAAAACCAAAAAAAAAACTAGTAAGCAAAACAGTATAAAACACGTCCAGCTCAATTTTTTTTTTTTTTTTTAGCTCTAAAAAGTCAATAATATGCATCCCTCACTCTGTTCGACAACTTTGGAGACCCCTGGCCTAAACTGTTGACAGAGGGAAACCCCACGATACCTGTCAATAAAGCTAGGTGGGAGGCTGCAGACAAAAGTAATCATCCTCCACTAGTTTGCATTGTTATTAAATAAAAACTTAACTGGTATTAAAAATAAATTCAAAGTGATTATTCTGTAAGCAGGGAATAATTCTACAAGCATGCAATCATCTAAGTTAATTAAATTTTCAGATTGTAGGAAGTTCATTTCTAATTAAGATGTTTACACTAGTAAAGAAATTGATACAATTTAGTGGAGACTGGAATTCTGACAAAGTTAAATACAGTTTCGGGAAAAATGCAAACACATGCAATGTGGATGTTCTTATGGAATCTAAAGAAAAACTTGTAAAGAAAAATATTACATCAGGAAACCTGCCTCAAAAAGACTTCATGAAAACGTGTTTGAGAAGATTAGAAATTGCCTTCAAGTAAGTATTCATAGGATGAAGAAGGAACAGAATGAGAGGAAAGTTGAGAAGAAGAATGATAATAAATGAAAAATACGATAAACGAGAGAAACAGACGAGGATGAGGGAATCATGGAAGAGAAAGAGAGGTCAAAGGATAGTAAGAAAATGCAAAAAAAGAGAACAGAGATAGACAGAAAAGACAAAAGACTAAACAGGAGGAGAGGAGAGAGGAGAGAGGAGAGAGGAGAGGAGAGGAGAGAGGAGGAGGAGAGGAGAGAGGAGGAGGAGAGGAGAGAGGAGGAGGAGAGGAGAGGAGAGAGGAGGAGAGAGGAGGAGGAGAGGAGAGAGGAGGAGAGAGGAGAGGAGAGGAGAGAGGAGGAGGAGAGGAGAGGAGAGAGGAGAGGAGAGAGGAGGAGAGGAGAGAGGAGAGGAGAGAGGAGGAGAGGAGAGAGGAGAGGAGAGAGGAGGAGAGGAGAGAGGAGAGGAGAGAGGAGAGGAGAGAGGAGAGGAGAGAGGAGAGAGGAGAGAGGAGAGAGGAGAGGAGAGGAGAGAGGAGAGGAGAGAGGAGAGGAGAGGAGAGAGGAGAGGAGAGGAGAGAGGAGAGGAGAGGAGAGAGGAGAGGAGAGAGGAGAGGAGAGGAGAGGAGAGAGGAGAGGAGAGGAGAGGAGAGGAGAGAGGAGAGGAGAGGAGAGGAGAGAGGAGAGAGGAGAGGAGAGGAGAGAGGAGAGGAGAGGAGAGAGGAGAGGAGAGAGGAGAGGAGAGGAGAGAGGAGAGGAGAGAGGAGAGAGGAGAGGAGAGAGGAGAGAGGAGAGGAGAGGAGAGAGGAGAGGAGAGAGGAGAGAGGAGAGGAGAGAGGAGAGAGGAGAGGAGAGGAGAGGAAGGAGAGGAGAGAGGGGAGAGGAGAGGAGAGAGGAGAGAGGAGAGGAGAGAGGAGAGAGGAGAGGAGAGAGGAGAGAGGAGGAGGGAGAGGATAGGAGGGAGAGGATAGGAGGGAGAGGATAGGAGGGAGAGGATAGGAGGGAGAGGAGAGGAGAGAGAGGAGAGGAGAGAGAGGAGAGGAGAGAGAGGAGAGGAGAGAGAGGAGAGGAGAGAGGGGAGAGGAGAGATGGGAGAGGAGAGATGGGAGAGGAGAGATGGGAGAGGAGAGATGGGAGAGGAGAGATGGGAGAGGAATAGAGAGAGATAGAGAGAGATAGATAGGAGAGGAATAGAGAGAGATAGGAGAGGAGAGGAATAGAGAGAGATAGGAGAGGAGAGGAATAGAGAGAGATAGGAGAGGAGAGGAATAGAGAGGGAGAGGAGAGGAATAGAGAGAGATAGGAGAGGAGAGGAATAGAGAGAGATAGGAGAGGAGAGGAATAGAGAGAGGAATAGAGAGAGGAGAGGAATAGAGAGAGGAGAGGAATAGAGAGAGGAGAGGAATAGAGAGAGGAGGGGAATAGAGAGAGGAGAGGAATAGAGAGAGGAGAGGAATAGAGAGAGGAGAGAGAGAGGAGAGAGAGAGAGGAGAGAGAGGAGAGAGGAATAGAGAGAGGAATACAGAGAGGAATAGAGAGAGGAATACAGAGAGGAATAGAGAGAGGAATAGAGAGAGGAATAGAGAGGAATAGAGAGAGGAATAGAGAGAGGAATAGAGAGAGGAATAGAGAGAGGAGGAGAGAGAGGAGAAAGGAATAGAGAGGAGAGAGGAATAGAGAGAGAAATACAGAGAGCGGAGAGGAATACAGAGAGGAGAGAGGAATACAGAGAGGAGAGAGGAATACAGAGAGGAGAGAGGAATACAGAGAGGAGAGAGGAATACAGAGAGGAGAGAGGAATACAGAGAGGAGAGAGGAATACAGAGAGGAGAGAGGAATACAGAGAGGAGAGAGGAATACAGAGAGGAGAGAGGAATACAGAGAGGAGAGAGGAATACAGAGAGGAGAGAGGAATACAGAGAGGAGAGAGGAATACAGAGAGGAGAGAGGAATACAGAGAGGAGAGAGGAATACAGAGAGGAGAGAGGAATACAGAGAGGAGAGAGGAATACAGAGGGGAGAGAGGAATACAGAGGGGAGAGAGGAATAGAGAGAGCAGAGGAATAGAGAGAGCAGAGGAATAGAGAGAGCAGAGGAATAGAGAGAGCAGAGGAATAGAGAGAGCAGAGGAATAGAGAGAGCAGAGGAATAGAGAGAGCAGAGGAATAGAGAGAGGAGAGGAATAGAGAGAGGAGAGGAATAGAGAGAGGAGAGGAGAGAAAAAAAACAATAACATTGATGTTCAGTGCGTTTTACGTCAGGAAACCTGTATACTTAGTCTGACGACGTAATACCAGATTTTTTTTTTTTTTTAGATTTAAAATTTTAAAATTCGGGTACTAACAATTGAAAAGCGGGTAGGTTTTGATGCAAAACAATTTCAGAGCTAAATGTTAAAACAAGTTTCATACTTACTGTAATGTTAGGGAAATATTCTTTTCTATTCTCATAGTCTAATGGCTGAGCCAGAGTGACCTCTCCAGTCAAGTGGTCAATGTTGAACATGCCTTCAGCAGAGCTAATATTATAACTGAGAGCTGGATTCAGATCAGCAACGTTTGCAGTTACCATAGCAATGACAGAGCCAACCTCAGTACCTTGAAAAGCAAGTGAAAAAAAAAAAAAAAAAAAAAAAAAAAGAATTGATGATTTTAATAGAATAAAAGGCAAGGATATTAAAGAATTCCAGAAATAACAAGAAATGACATTATTGTACAAATAACATTTAAAAATGTATAACACACAAATGAATTTGAACTCCAGTATTTAAAAAGATATACTAAAAAGGTTAGATACTATTTTATAAGCATCATAAATTTTGGTAGGTGGGAGGCAGACAAAAGATTTTATTCCTAGCTTTTAAATGGCACTTGAATCAAAGTTGGTTAGTTTGCTGTTTTACGGTATATCAACCATTTTTGAGTTATTTAATGTCAAATACATTAATCTTAGAAATAATTATAGTTAGAATTCTTTATCTCTTCCAATATTTATTCAGTTTGGTTTGTAAAAATTTTTTTTTTTTTTTTACTTTGCAGAACATGATTGAGTACTGGAAAAGGAAAGGTAAAAACATAAATGTTTGGTGTATTTTTCTTCAGGAAATCAATATTTTCAGACAGTTTCATCTGATAGCACCAGATGCTCTAATAGACATTACCACTTCGGGTCAAAGTGATCCTGCGAGCAATAAGTAATCTATTACATAAAGGGAAAAATGGGCATGAGCGTTTGTTTTTGTCCACAAAAGGCTTTTTGCATCAGGATTCTCGCATTAGTTAGATTCCGCAGTATCTGTTCTGTAATTGATCCTGGGTCAGTGTAGAGGAAGCCCTTCATACTGAGAAGATTACTATTTATTTGGATAATGCCAGAGTGCCCCTTTTTTGGAATAGCTGCCCCCCCCACATTAAAAACGACCTTGTATCTAATTTGCTTTCATGGAAGGAATGAATGCCATTTCTGCAAGTCATCTTTTGTTTTTGATTGACTAGGTTAAATTTGAATGCTTTAAACTTCCAGTTGCATCATCGATTAGTGGCAAGACGTCAGATTTTTTTCACTTTCTTTTCCACCTTCGCGTCACGGGTTCGAGCCTGCCTGCCTACTACCAATTTTTTCTTTTTGCTCAACACACACCTTCAAACACTCTGGCAACGCTGGGCACCCAGGCTAGTAATTACTAAGGAGCAACTCCATATTCCCCACAGCCCCAAATGCGGCTTCATCAATGGATGTCTTAAGATCATATCAAGGTCCTTATAAAAGTACACTATTGTCAAACAAAACTAATCATCAGCATCAGGGTATTGATATGAACCGTAGTCTAAATAATTCAGTTCTATTTAAAAAACACAAAAAAACCCCAAAAACCCCCACAATATATATATATATACAAATGCCAGTTATGACACAAAATCCGTTAAAAGTATATAGCATTACTTCCCTTTCTTAAATGCAATTACAGACTTATACTAGGGAGCATTTTCAGACCAGAGTTGTTTGCCCTTTGGAAACGCCAGTTAGGACGCTTAAGAACGGTTAAAAGTACAGGGTGTTCCAAGAAACTTGACGTCATTTCGTAGTCCAATAATTTTGGCAATTTGATCACCGACTTTACGTGTGCCGAGTCACAGACAGTGCTCATATAATTTACAAATCTGTTTTTTTTTTTCTTTGAAATGTTAATAAACCTTATGTTCCACATAAAGTTTGTACAGTTTCGTTAAGATACACTGAGTAGCTTCCCAGATATTAGCATTTAAAATTACGTCAAACTTTTTGGGACACCCTGTATATATCATTCTAACTTGTGCTAAAAATGTATGAAGGTAAACTAAACCGCATTTTTATTATAGTTATTCAAACTGTTTTCATTAGTTTAATAAATTGGAATTCAGACATAGCATTTTTCTTTATTTTATATATATATTAATGGCTTGACACGTATCCTGTAAAAATTGAGGAAACCAATATTTTCAGGCAAAATTCTTGATATAAATTCTTCCGTCAGAGCCAAATTCTATATCATTTCTGAAATGGTATTTTTCCTGTTGCCTGTGATATGCTGTTGATCCTATGCATTTCTATGATATCAAAGCGCACAATTTGCCTTCTCTCCTTGAGATAGAGTTAATCGCTTAAGGAACTCCCACCAAGGAATGCTGACAGAGTTGCTCAGGCAATTTTCTGCAGGCCAGAATGATCCTTCTCTGGGGCGCTGGCTCCAATCCCACTTTCTAACCATTATATCAAATCGTCCTGCCGAGTGAGGGAGATAAAAATATATTAACATAAGAAAATATAAATGATTACATCGTTGAGCTTCCATACAGTTCAACTGCGGTGTGTCAAAAATCTAGGTACACTCACAAAATATTAAAACTCAGTGATGCTGGAAGTAGTAAAAGGATTTAACTCAGACTATCATAATGAAAACAGTTACCAGTGAATGGATTAAATATCTAAACGAAAAGATGATTGGAAATATTTTTTATAGAACTTTAACACATATAAATAGATGATGACCAGGGCTATAGCAACAGAATGTTTTTATCGTTGTTTTGACTCCAGAATATATCAGACACAGTTAATCAACCGAGAACCACATCACTCTATATAAAAGCATATAAGATATCAACGGATACACACTCGAGAGTCAAAACAACGAAAAGAATATGCTGTTGCCATGTCCCTATTAATAACAAATTAGGAAAAAAAAGGTTTTATAGTTTTTGTTTATTAGCTTATTCCACGAAGTAAAATAGGGGAAAATATCACTTTGCATACCGTTTAAAATATATTGTTTGTATATGTAAACTACGAGTATTCAGGAGTATATTTTACATCTATATAAACCAGATGTATTTTTTCTTTCTTTTTGTGTTTTGCTTTGTTTTTTTTATCACTATTTATATAAAGACTTTAGCAGAACGTCACTTTCATTTTATGGTTGATCAAAAATACGGCTTAGGTTTATGAAAGAACGGTAACAACGATTAAGATACCTGGTAATATTTAGTTGTATCTGAAACATTTGGAGGTTCAAGTCAGTGCAGGCGATACTCGGAATACAATTGCAAATTACTTAGTACTTCTACTCAGTCATGGCTGACGGAATTAGAGCAGGCTATCCCCGTGGATGAAATAAAGAGTTCCATGCAAAATTCAGTACAGATTTGGGAGTTTGACAAGATAGACCTGATGATGGTCGGAGGTTAGATCGACTGAAACGTTGTGAAAATAACTCTGAAGATAAGAAAATTGGGTTGAATAATCCAAACAATATGTATATTTTAGGGGACAGATTATCACCATAGACCACTATAAAATATTTTTTAAAGAGCCTTAAAATTTATCCATTAAGACCATCGCTGCAAAATCGATCAACTGGCTGGAATTTTTAAAAACGTTTTGCCGCGAACTTTCAAAATATCAGTTGATATTTAAAGAAAAAATTATACCTTCACCTAGAGAAGGGTTCAGTAAATGTGTATAAGAGAGAATAATTGTTGGTTGCCTAAATTTATAACCTTATGTCATAGGAAGCATAGTGTAGGAGGAGGAGGAAATTAATTGCTTTAGATAATTGCAAGAGAGATGAAGCAATGGCGTCGTTTGGAAAATGAGGTGGATGACATTCGATTCGTGCTGTTAACACAATGTGAAAGAATATTGCATTATTAAAGGTCAAAGACAATTTCCAAATTTTCTGTTTTTACCTGAAGCATAGTTTCACCTTCACCGATATTGAAACGTAAAAATTATCCTTATGAAATGGGCTAATAACAGTGGCATATATATATATATATATATATATATATATATATATATATATATATATATATATATATATATATATATATATGTGTGTGTGTGTGTGAATACCTTGTAAAAAAAAACTAAAAAAAAAACAAAATAAAACGTTGCTCTGCCTCTGGTTTCAGCATCGACTCATTCTCCTAAGTAATTCGCCCTTCCATCTGAAGATTCTAAAACCCATTTAGATTAAGTTTTTGAGACCCTCGTCTTTGAAAACAATAAGAAAAATCTCCCTTTTGCTATAATCTCCGTTCGATATTATTTTAACTCCGTCCTAACCTCGACTTAACTCTGATGAGCAACGTTCTAAATGGTTAGTAAGCTCCGTCTTTATTTTTAACAATATACTTGATCTGTATATATATATAAAATATATATTTAGTCATCGACATACAGTCCTGTTTCGTTGTATCTAGACTAGCACCTACCCCAAGCCGAGGATCGAACCTAGAACCGTCGTGATGACAGTCGGCAGTTCTACCCCTCGACCATGGAAGCGGTGCCCTAACTAATTTGTCCGAATGTCTATTTAAATAAACATCTGTCCGCCACTCGTAAAGTGCTCAAACGTTTGTTTGTAAACAAACCGCGAGCTTCGCATTTTTCAGCCAAATTAAGTAGTGAGTGAGATTATTTACGATAGTGCTCAACCCAAGGAGGGGAGCTATATAAAATATATTTTAGTCATCGACATACAGTCCTGTTTCGTTGTATCACAACTCATCAGTGCCGCTATATATATAAATTACAATAAGTTTACCAAGGTAATCAAAATGATAAATTATATATTATAAATATTAAAGAGTTAATATTTACAAGTGAAGTAATATCATGTTTTATTAATCATTTGTTCATATATATATATATATGGCACAATCCTGTTGACATACCGACTCTCTGAAGTTAAGCAAGGTTAAACCTGGCCAGACCCAGATGGGCAACCATTTGGGAAGGCTAGACGCTGTATGTACCACACCTAGTTATAGAAATTTCCAGGTTGGTACAGGGGGGGGGTATTAATTCAATGGAAGAGATGCACTCTGCATCTCAGAGAAGGTAACTGATGTAAAAACCTGTGGTCTACTGCATACTTTGTCCTGTGGCAGCTATCTGCACCAACAAAGGTTAGCAGTAATACCATAAGTGTGGTTGGTTCTACAAAAGCCTTCATCACTATAAACAAATCAGCTATGTGGATTTCTGAGCAACTGGGTTGTTGTGGCAGAAGCTCATTCGTCGAAATCCATGGGAGAGTCTATCATCATTAGATATAATATATATATATATATATATATATATATATATATATATGATGATCGACATCAGGTCACCGAGAAAAAAAAGGATAAATAGCTTTCGCTTCTATTCAAACAACTTGCGTTAATGAAAGAATGCTCTCTCTCATATATATATATATATATATATATATATATATATATAGATAGATAGAGAGAGAGAGAGAGAACATTTTTTTCATTAACGCAAGTTGTTTGAAAAGAAGCGAAAGCTACTTATCCTTTTTTTTCTCAGTGACCTGATGTTTTGTTTCATTTTCTAAAGGAATCTGGCATACTTGGATTTGATCAATGTTTATTAGATACTAATTAAGCAAGTTTCCATGAATTTTACTTTCTTCTTAAGACTCCTTCAGATTAAGCCTTACATTTTAGACATTTTTTAGAATCATATGCATGTATTTTTGATGAAAATTATATTAAGGATTCAATACATAAGGTTTAGTGTCATATCATGATTTTCATCTTGATAAGAGGGGCATAATTCTGTTAAATTTGTTTGGAGAATTCATTTTTACCCGTACTATGTCTATTATAGTTCAGCGTTAAAAAGAAAAAAACATTTTGGACATGCAAAGACGCAAATTAATTTTTAAAAAATTTCTTGCAAAATAATAATACAAGTATATACTTGGGCAAATCCGGGTCAGGACAGCCAGTATTATATATATATATATATATATATATATATATATATATATGAACAATTAAGGAAAAACTATAACGATATGATGCTGCAAATCTCACTATTAAAACGAATTGAGTACTCTTCGGTAGTTAATATTGTTTATAAAGATGCAGAAATTTCACTTCCTTGTGACTGATGCCGATGACCTCACAATTAGAATATCTCCTTGAAGTAGGTACCGTATAAGTGATATGGGTGAGACAGGCAGGTCTCAGTTGAAAGCAGTTTTCATTTTCCACATCAATTATTGTAACACTTTCTATATAAACGATGGTGGAGTGTTAAGGGAAATATTTCTGGGCGTTTGAGATCATTAAGGAGAGACGTGGAATGGCCGGCAAAGTCACCATATCTAAGCGCTTGTGACATTTTTCCTTTGGTACTTGAAAGAAGAGGTTTTCCGACATCGTGTTCAAACTCTTGAGGATGTGAAGAAAATGAAGGAGAGGAAATCGATGCAATTCTACTCAAGATGACACGGAGAACTCCAGAAACAACTCCATTAATAGCATCAGCATCAACTCCATCAATGTATTACTCGACCACGGTCGTAATTTGTTCAATATCATTTTTAAAACTCATTAAAATGAAAGGAATGATTGGAATGTGCTCTGATGAACTCATAATCACGACTAACCCGTCCAAGCAGCAAAATCCCACTCCTTCACTGTTGAGGTTCTTAGATGCCAGAAAGCCTTCTACTGTAACAGTTGCTTCTTTCAAACTGCTAGATTTTAGAATCCCCTCCCCTTTTTATTTTTTCCTGATTGTATTAACGTGATCTCAAGTTGTAATATGCCTCGCTTGGGATGCGTAAGAGTAAAAAAGAATCCCAGAGAGAAAAGTTAATAATTTCAAATATTTGTACTAATATTCGCAACGTGGTTCACTCATGCTGCAACAGTTGAACGTTCAATTCTTACAAGGGATACTAACTAAAAATAATATGTCTGACAGAACGAGAACAATCTACCACCATGAATGAAATGGGTTCAGTTTGAAATTCCATATTGGTTCCTAAGTTAAAAAATGCACCTGAAGAAAGTCGGAGGTTACATCGGATGAAACCCCATGAAACTAATCAAGATTAGAATAGAATAGTAGTACGACTAGTCCAAGTAATATAATTTTTTTTTTTTTTGCATATTTTAGAAATATAGATATTTGTTTTATTAGAATTCACAAGATCAGACATCTTCATCTCTCACCCTGGATCAGGAGACAAGCACTTAAACTCAGAACTTTAAAAATAATCCTCTAATCTGTGTTTATTTTTATATAAATAAATATATATCCGTCCTGTTACACAAAAGTTGGCAAGTAAAAACTGTGTTTTTTTAGCCTCCATACTAAACTATTTTGGGTTGTTAAGAGAAGGGAGAAAAAATAGAAGTTATACAATCCCATCTAAAATTAATTTACAAAGAAATTCTAAATAAAAAAGGTAATGATTCTTTTTAGATCAGAAATGATTTTATATTATTAATACGAAGATTGACAAAGCAATTTTTTTGCCATTCAATTTTGGAAGTTGTACATAAAACATTATGAGAAAATTAAAGGACATAGAAAATATGATACAAAATGGCTGAAAATATTAAAGTATTATTATTCCCAGGTGACGCCAGATATATTTGCCTATCTCTTATCAGCAAACAATCATTCTATAACGTTTCTGAATTTTTGAGATGAGGATTGGTTATTCGTCTTAGTTGGATTCATTGGACTACTGTTCAAATCTTAATGTGATTTTCACAACGTTTCGATCGATGTAACCTCCGACCTTCTTCAGGTGTATTTTGTCGAACTCAAAGTAAATAAAAGGTTTCCGCTCGAAATTTCGTCCAAATTCCCGAGTTCGACAAGATACACCTGAAGAAGGTCGAAGGTTACATCGACCAAAACGTGAAAATCACACTCAAGACGAGAACAGTAGTCCGATGAATCCAAATAAGAATCATTCTATCACTTGCAAAATGTATTTATAATTAGTAGAATACCCGTTGCAGGACGGGTATAAGCAAAAAATACAGCATTACTTGTAAATGTTAATATTTTTTCTTTCGCTTTATTCTTCAATGGGAACAAACACTAAATTATGTTTGTTCAAAAAACTTCGTTTATTGACTATAAAAGCAGACAATTGTTTGTTTTAGTTCTACTGAGATATATGTACAGGTTTTAAATTTTTACTTCAACATGAGCCATCATAAATGCTGAAAGTGTACACACAAAGAAGAGCCACTTCCACCAAGGAATAATTTTCTTGTAGACATTCCGGACATTTATAATTAGAAGGCTTTTTTATGGGTCATAACGACCTCACATGATATGCCAGTCATATACTACATACTTCGGTTTGATCGGTATGTATCGGTATATTCATTTGCTAATATAGTCAATAAACAAACGTTTTCTGAACCAATACCATCAGTTCTCAATGAAGAATAATGACACACACACACACATATATATACACAGCATTTTTTTTCTCTTAATATTTCTCTAATATTACATTAAATAAACGTTTTTGTCTAATTCTATTCCAACTTCCGAATAATGGTCTTCATTTCTGGCATATTTGTTGTAAGTCTGAGTACTTTCCACTCCTGGATTCATCGTCAGGGATACATGTGTGTGTATGTACATCTAACTTTATATATAGCAATATTCATTTCATTATGACCCTATTTGATATTTTAGAACCAAAGCTGCATTTTGAAATGTGACTTCCCAATTTCTGTTGTGGGGAGGGTATGCATGTAAAGTCAGTGAGTAGGAGATGAAGCAAAGAACATATTTGGATATTTTCTTACCTTCACCGATATTGACAGGTAAGGGTGTTGGTAGAACGGGATTATTATCGTTCTTATCAACAACAGTGATGCGCAGAACACAAGTGGACGACTTTGGTGGCGATCCGTTGTCAGCTGCTTCGATGTCCAGCTGATAAGAGGAATAAATTTCTCTGTCCAGGTAAAGGTTTGTTGTCTTGATGATGCCACTGTATTGTTCGACTTTAAAAGCCCCGCCATCATTGCCATTGATGATGCTGTATCGCACCTGGTTGTTGGCATCATAGTCACTGGCAGACACCTGCGAGAGGAAAACAAAATCAAATAGAAGTCATAACAAAAGATAAGATTGTTCCATGAAAATATTTTTTTAATTCAGTATGGAAGAATTAACACCGTAAATACATTAACTCATACAAATTACACCCCTTAAATATATAAACAAAACTCATACAAATTACACCCCTTAAATATATAAACAAAACTCATACAAATTACACCCCTTAAATATATAAACAAAATTCAGACAAATTACACCCCTTAAATATATAAACAAAATTCAGACAAATTACACCCCTTAAATATATAAACAAAATTCAGACAAATCACACCTTAAAATGCCTACTAGAAATTAACCTACACTTAATAAGGTCACTCTATATATGGATTTATCAGTACAATCTGGCATAAGGATATTTCTCCCTACAAGTAACCCTAACCAAATATTCAAAATAACAGTATTAAAGCCCAAAATATAATTCCTTTTGGAATGGTTACAGGAGGAATAGTGCATTTTCTTTAAGTGATTTGTTTTTCTCTAATGGAAATTAGATTAATTAAATAGCAATAAGATTTTTTTCCAGTTTAGTAATAATAAAATAGAAACGTATACGTTGGTCACAATCGATTAATTCTATTTTAACTCTGACAGTGTTTTTCTATATTGGCAATCTACAATTTTTAATTATAACGAACCAAGTTCAAGACAACACCTAAACCTTTTGGCATGAACATTACAAATCCTAAAACAAAAGTAACAAAGAATGACCCCAAACAAAGACAAAAAAGTTTATAAAAAAAAATAAAAAACTGTTTGCCTTCGTATTTTGATTTTTTTTTTAAATACAAAATCGATCAAAGATTAAAGAAAGCATAAAAAGGCAAGTAAAAAGCAAAATAAAATAAACAAAAAATGTAAACAAATATTTGAGAAAAGAAAATTTGATAAAAAGAAAATGGTAAGCATAGTAAAAAGATACAGAAAAGACAAAACATTGGCATGAAATCATTATCATCAGGTATTACAAGAATTCACAGAAATTCTTTTGTGATATAGATTAACAATAATCGGTTGATATCTACCTTTGTCACGTAAGTGTCTCGGTTTTCATTTTCCCAAACAAATGAAACGTAATGTGATTGCGTGAAGATTGGAGTGTGGTCGTTAACATCAATCAAATTAACATTGACAATGGTGTAGGCTCTGGAAGCACTCACTTGCGCCATTACCATTAATCGAAGAGTCGGATTCAGTTCATAGTTTAAATTTTCTGGTCGCTTAATTATAATATTTCCTAGGAGATAGAAAGAAATCAAATAGATGGTGAAAATCAAGATACAAAAAGTGATATTCACAAAATAAAAATATAAGAATATTCATGAGATAAAAATAACAAAATTTGTCCTCCTTTCTAAGCAATTCTCCTTTCATACAGATATATTTTTAATCTGGACAAGAATTCTCAACGTAATCTTACCATAATGAATATTTAGTGTCCATCGGTAACCGAAACTATATTACAGTTATAATTTTATATTATGGTTCATTTCATTTCCATCAACACGAGTCAAAATTTATTAATTCATCATTAGTGCTATGACAAGAGAATACTCTTATTTTGACTCTCGAGTGTGTATCAGTTAATATCTTGTTTTTATATAGACTGATGACGTGGTTCTCGATTGTCTGTGTATCGGATATATACTCGAGAGAGCAAACCAATGAAAAGAATATTCTCTTGTGATAGCTCTATTCTTCATCGTTTTGGTTTTAGGCATATCAATCCTTTATGAGTTATTAATGCCAAATCCAATTATTTTTTACAAGTTTTCATGCTGGAAAGTTTCAATATATTAGCGCTAATTTCTGTCAACATGTTTTTTTTCCATAACACATTAATCCCTCTTGTGTTATGTCAAATCTCTTTATTTTAGAACAATTGTTCATGCTTCAAGTTCTTAACATTTTTAAATATTAATACATTGGTTTGCATACACGTGGTTTGTAGATTTATTCGTTTTATACGTGTATATTTTATAAAACACAAAAATATCATACATCTACTCACGATGCTCTATCTTCGAATTTTTCAGTCTAAGGCTATGACAACAGCATATTATTTTCCTTGTTTTGATTCTCAGGTATATATTCATTGATACCTTATATGTTTTTTATGTAGAGTGATGTGGTTCTCGGTTGACTGTGTCGGATATATACTTGAGAGTCAAAAGAATGAAAAGAATATTCTGTTGTCATATATTCTTTATTCTGTGGTTTTCTTCTACACTTACTGTTTTTCGTTTATTAATTTGATACCTGTTTGTCTTAGGGTCACTTATATGACTCAATACTTTATATTCCATGTTTGTACTCTTACAAGTTAAATAATGTTCATTACCAGAAAGCAGATGGTGCTCACCAACAACTTCAATGCTTTCATTTAGATAAAATGTTCGAACGATGAATATGATCAAAAGAATACAGTAAAAATTTGTTAAAAAAAGAAAAGCCAAGAGTAAAGGTTCCCCATTTTCCCTACTTTGTACTTTCATGTATTGCTTATGTGTTCTTATCTAAAATAATAGTTGCTTGGGTTTCTCTTATTGCATCCTGTATTCCGAAGTGTGATTCTGTGTAATATGAATGTATAGACGGTACTGTTGAAATAGAACTATTCCGTTATACCCTGATTATACTAAAAAACACAAACTGAAAGATAAGGATCATTTATTTAATTTTAAAATCTAGCGTAATATATAGGAAATAGTATTAGTTAAAAAATTAAATAAACGGTTGTCTAAAAAATGTTTTTAAAAATTAAAAAAAAAAATAAAATAAAAAGTAATACCTATAGAAAAAAATTAATGGGGTTACCGTGAGTTTCACTGGAGGATTTAATTGCAATAGAGATAAAGTCTTTGCTACTTTTTTTCTGAGAGTACATGGTTGAGAGAATAAGTTTAGTCGGATGAAATGAAATAATTTGTAAATGGTAACGAAATATAAGCATACTTTTGTGAACACTCGCTTTCGGAGTTGCTTTAAATGGTGAGTGTTAAAGATTTTCGTAGGAAGTGTTCAATTATTTTGCTGAAGTTGCGTGGGAAGAAAATTTTTTTTATTATATTGGATTGGATTTGTTTTATGGCATATCAACCACTTTTGGATCATTTAATGCCAAAACGTTAAATGTATTGTGCTAGGTGTCGATTGGTTATTTTTGTTTCTGTGAAATGTTTTAGTTATAATTTATATATTTTTATTTCCTTTAGAAATTCCAAAAAAATTTCTTGGGTTAACCTTGTCAAATATATCCCTTAAATTATCTTTGTAATATCTCATTTGGATACTTTATTTGCGGACTAATTAAATAATATATCTCATTTGCATTTGTTCAAAATTCACACAATCCATGAATATTTGCTGTACTGTATGGGGTTCATGGCATGTTTTACAGAAAGGTGCTTCTTCACGTTTCAATAGATATGAGTGGATAGCATAGGCGTGTCCTATTTGGAGTTTGATCAATATTATCTCCTCTTCTTTACAGCCCATCTAAGTCTAACTTCGATGGTTGGTGATATTTTGTTTAACTTGTTTTCATTACACACGTCTTATGCGGCCTGCTAGTTTTTTCTTATGAAGAATTTGATTCTGGCCTTGAAATCAGCAAATAAAACTCCAAGAGTCGTTATATTCATTTTATTATATTGGAGATAGTGCAAAACTTCTACAGACTCTAAATATAACTAATAAATGAAACAATATTGAGCATGATTATTAAACTGAGCTACTGTTCAGAAGAGCTTGAGAAAAAAGATAATATAGATTTTGGTTTCCCTAACCAAAAATGGTAATCTGATTTTCATAAACGCTTGAAGGAATATGCATGAATATCGACAGGAAGTGAAAATAGGTTCAGAAAAAGGTTGGGGAATGTTGGGTGAGCGAGGGCCAGATTATACTTACCATTGATACCGTCAATGGAAAATGTCCTGTCTTCATTACCACTGATGAATTCGTATCTTGTACTGGCCACCTTTCTATTTTTAAACAGAGCTGTAACTGTTTGAACGTGTCTCCCTTTCGGTGCATTTTCAGGAATCGACACTTCATACACGGATGCATTAAACAATAGGTTTTGTTGCTGAATGTGAGCGCCAACCATTATTTCGACAACACCTTCAAAATAAATTTGAGATACAATAAATAAATGAATATCGATATTATTTAGTGTAATTTTACTCATTTAAAAAAAAAGTTCATTTTTAAAAGATCGAATTAATACAAATATATAATATAATAAATCTATACTTGTTTAAAAAACTTTATCTCAAAATTAATCTCAACTACATCAAGTTTATATGCCATGATGCTTACTTATTGCAGCCAAAAGCTCCAGAGAAAATACTAGCCTTTCTAAAAATCAGTTCAAACAAAATATATTTGAGATTATATGATGCAATATCTACTTGCAATAAATGCATAAATAAGGATTAAGAAAAACAGATGAAATTTTGATCTCAAGAAGGATGATCCATACTAATTTGTTTGTGTATCTGTATTTTTGAGAGGAGGGTTAATAAATTTGTAATGTACGGACTACTGCTCTCATCTTTAGCTTTATTCTCACATCTTCACTGATATAACCTCTGACCTTCTTCAGATTTATCTTGTTGAACTCCGGAATTGATTACCTACTAAACAATATATATATATATATATATATATATATATATTAATCGAATGGTTCCAATATTTTCCTGATTCCGATACAATTACTGATTGCATACTTAATACCCAATTCTTTATAAATCTCTAAATATTTAACTATAAAGTTGTTATTTAGCAAACGTAAATAAAAACACTTGGCGGAGGAATGATCTATAGATTTTAGTTTTGCTGATAATTAAAAATCAATATTCATTATTTTAACATTACTACCAGCATTTTTATATTTTGCTTTAAACAAAAACAAGGACAAAAAAAAAATCGTTTTTGGCATCGGAAAATCGGCACGGATTTTTCTGATTAATCGTCCAACACAAATATATATATATATATATATATATATATATATATATATATATATATATATATAGTGATCTATAGTATTAAATAGTACGAGCAATAGTCAGAACAATCCAAATCATAATTTGTATATACCCCTCACACACACACATTCGGGAATGTTAGATACCAAAATTCTATAAGATGAAAATTGTACCTGCTGAACTTAGCAGTGGTCCTCCATTGTCACGTGCAATAACTTCCAGGAAATAATAACCATTCTTATCCGGAGTCATCTGGACTTTTGTCTTAATCGTTCCTGTTCGGGAATTTACTCGGAATAACCTCTGTGCCAATTCATCAGAACGGGAGCCAAAGGAGTAGGACACTTGCTGGTTCCTTCCAGCATCCCTATCTGTTGCTTCTACCTTCAGAACAAATTCATCTGGTCCGAGTTGAGATGAAATGGTCATCCGATAGGGCTGGGCAGGGAATACTGGTCGGTTGTCATTGACATCATCCATGACAATCTGCACTGGGACACTGACAGAGTGTGGGTTTTCATACAAGCTACCATCAGTAGCAATAACATCAAATTGGTATGTACTCCTCACTTCTCGGTCAAAATATCTGGAAAATAGAAAATATATGTATTAAAAAAAAAAATAAAACATGCATTTAATTGAACAGAAAGAATTATTAGAAATGATATTCATATTCAGGGTTTTGTTTTACGCCCCCCCCCCAATAAAAAGGATATTGCCATTTTGATTTTTTTTTTTTTTTACAATATTAATTTTTCAATACAGGGTCAAAGTTCAGAATTTGCAATTAATTCGTTTTATGGAGAGGTCACTTTGAAGCGAATCATTGACCACAATATTCACGTATTAATAACTGTTGACGTCAGTGACCAGGGAAAACCACCACACAAGGCTTCGGCTATTGTGGATATCAGTGTATTGGATGTAAATGACAATGCTCCACTGTTTACTTCAAAGAAAAATGCAGTGGTTCTTGAAAATAAAACCAAAGGAACTCCTGTCCTGAAGGTAGTGGCCACTGATCCTGATTCCAGAGAAAATGGAAGTATTACTTACTTCTTTGATAAAGTAAATATATCCTTTTCTTTTTACAAACAAAAACAAAAAACTTACTTTTCCGCTTAACTTTCAGATGATATAAAAAAATTACATCAGAAAATAGATTGTCATAAAAACATGAATCTTTTTGTTTTAGTATTTTTTATGTTTCCCCTCTTGCATTCCCTCAAACTCGTTTTCTTCACCCAGCCCATTTCTTTCTTGACATGCACTTTTAAAGATTTCACTAAGAATTGGTTGGAATAAAGGAATTACTCTCTTAATAAAAAAAGATTTACTTCCCTTTATTTAATACACAATCGAGGCTGGAAAACCGATTTAACTGACAAAATCTGTGCCAGTTTAGGGTCAAAAAATGAATTATTTTTTCTGAATTTTAGATATTATGCATCCAGGTTAATGCCAATCAAGAAAATACGAAGTTTGTGGATGTTTGTTTCACAATTTCATTTTTAACCAGATATACAAACATATGCACATACAACTGCCCTTCATATTATAGATAAAGTTATTCTTCAAAGATTAAGGTCGTTTGACTGCACTGAAATGTTGGTCAACTTTAGAAATCCAATCTTTTCTACTAGTATTCATATTTGAGTATGTTATGCAATAATTATTATGCGTTGCATGCACATACACTTATATTTATGTTCTCAATATAAGCAATTCTATTTTTTATTTTCATTAGAGAAAAATATTTCTATGATTTTAAATCTGAAGATTTCATAAAGAATGCTTTTGATTTTTCAGTTGATTTATTCTTGCATCTCATCAATATTGGATTAACGAACAATAGTTGACATTGACGATTTTTTGTTCTCTTTTCTCTTTGTTTTTCTAATTCAAATTTTTATTCACGATATTCTGTACATTTTAGATCTGCCTGAAAGAATTTTTTTTGTAAATAAACATTTAACAGCGTTGCCTTTTTTTCTTTGTTTTAAGTGAATACTTAAAAATAAAAACAATAAAAAGTAGAAACACTGGAAACATTTTGAAGCAGATTTTATTTCTACAGATTCTCATTTCATCTATTATATAAAGCTGTAGAAGTTGTCCGTGTCCATGTCCAGATAAAAGTAAAAAACAACAAAACAAACACCTACAAAGTATCTTGCTTGACTTTGCCCAGGATGAATAATATTAAAAATTTATAAAAGAAGTGTTCATTCTTTGAAGGTCAACTAGCCTGGGTTTCGTCGGGAGGGGGTGAGGCATTTTTCCAGTGTTATGTACTAATTTGGAAAGAAAAATGCCAACTCATTCCACGAAGAATCTATTATATAAAGGAGAGTTGAAAGTCTAGCTAGAAAGGAATATGCTGGGTGGAGGAGAAAGGGTTTGAACGAGAAAAGAAAACAAGAAAGAAAAAGAGAGAAACAAAAGTAGAGAGATAGAATGTTATATTTTTTTGCCCCGGGCAATGCAGCATAATCATTTTATTTCCAAATAAAATTTAATCAAACAAGTTAAATATTTGAATCTGAAGATAATGCTTAAGACAAATTTTTTAAGATTTACGTCTATGTCGCTGAATTTTTAAAATGAAGATGGATAATTTATATTATTTAGACTATTCTCTTCATATACAATGCTATTCTCATTTTAGATGTAATTCTCAACGTTTCGGCAGATGTATCCGCCAACCATCTTTATGTCAGTCTTGTCAAACTTGAATCTGCACAGAATTTCTAATGGAACCCTTTATTTAATCCATGGTGATTATTCTCATTTTGACAGCCAAGTTTCATGGTATAGCAGATCTGTTCTAAGTAATAATCAGTTCTAAATGAGTTTTCTAGAGGTTGAAGGTTCAATCCTTAGAACAGGCGATACTAAGAATATGATCAAAGACTTACCTAGTCATGGATAATTGGATAAGGGCAAGCTCGATTAAATAAAAGGTTCTGTAAGAAATTTTATACATATTGCCAGGTTTGACCAAACGTAGACAGAAAAGGTCGAAGGTTATACTAATGCAAACACTGAGAATAATATTCAAGATACGAACAATAGTGAAATTAGCTCAAATAATGCAAGCGGGGTTTCTGAAATTTTGAGAATTTTTATTGGAAAAAGTATTCAAAGCACAATGGATAAAGCACTAGATCAAATTCCGTTGTAAGTTATGCTCTCTTGCAGGTTGAAGGTTCAATCTCTAGTGTGGATGATTGTTAAAAAACACAGATGCAAATTATTTAAGACTTCGTACTTGGTTATGGCTGATGGAACGAGAGAATGCTACCCTCATGGATTAAATAAATCAAGTCTTCCATTCAAAATTCTGTACTGATTTCAAAGTTTGACAGAAATATTCCAGAGTTCGGGAAGATAATCTGAAGTTTAATGATTACATCGACCAAAACGTTGTGAATATCATCCTAGATGAGAACAGTTACATCTAGTTTGATTTCTTATTCGATAGCAGTTGTATTAGGAGTATGATGCTTTATGAATGACAGTGCAATCAATCGATATGCAATGTTCGATCAAATCAGATCCAATATATCAGCTGTGATAATATGTCAGCAAGGCTGAATATACCAAAGCTCCATGAGCACCTGATTATTACTCAGTTATGTTGGTTTAAACCACTTTACAGAAAATGATTTTTGATTGCATTCTATTTACACAGGGCAAGAAAGAAAAGTTCTTTTTGTGAATGTCTTACAAGAAGAATATACCACATAATCATATTCACACACTGGTCCTCATTAGATCAGAGTTAAGCAACGTTGAACTTGGTACCAGAGGGGTGACCATTTATGAAAAACAAGCACCGTATGTAGGAGGAGATGAACACCTCCCTGCAAAAAGTACAAACACCTAAAATCGTCATCTCCCTTAACTGAGACTTGTGAATTTTATATTCCATTCACATTTCTCCTTTTGGAGAAAGTTGGTTTAACTTAGCTAGAATGAGCGCCACTTCGGTCACAAGGAGAAATAAGGATTGGAGCTCAGTCGATCAACTGGGTTAATTATAAATAGGATGTAAAATAAGATGAAATAAACATGTCTACTCTTTTAGTTGCCTAAAACAAAAAAACAAAAACAAAAAAAAAACGTTCAAAATTGTTCTGCAATACATTTATGACTGCTTGGATATCTTTGTATTATATAACAATTATTAAAAGAAAAATGGCGTCTCTTTGAGCAACCCAGCTGGAAAGAGGCAGAACTAGTGTTTGGTAAGTGGATCAGAAAACTTCAAAAGAACATTGGTTTTATTAGCTGGAACAACTTTAAAAGACAAATCATTGCAAGCTGATGTTTTGACTTCGCAAAATGATAAATCACTCAGTAAGAGTATATATATATATATATATATATATATATATATATATATATATATATATATATATATATATATATATATATATACACACACACATAAATACAGTCATCCATACAATCAAGCTGTGCTTCTTCATGCTGTAACAGATTATATCTTCAGTATGTGTCACTTTTCACTCAGGATTTCATTATGGAACACTGCAGAGGGTGGGAAGAATTGATATATTGTCAAAAGTTACTAACATTAATGTTTCATAAGAAGAATTTAACTCATTCAGAAGTCTAATACTCCAAGAATATCAGTTTCAATTTTGGAACGGAAACCTGTATCTATTTTATTTTTATTACACTGAGTAGTATATGCATATCGTCATCCTTCTATGCATATATGTGTGTGTGTGTGTGTGTGTGTGTTGGGGGGTTTGAGGAATAACTTTCAGTGTGAAGCTTCTAGTGGCAAATTGAATTTGGCTTAACATGAATATCTGATCTACTTGACATTAAGTATTTTCATTAGATAAACTGTTGCATTATTTATGTGTTTGCATAAACAACCACGTTGCTCACACACACACATATATATATATATATATATATATATATATATATATATATATATATATATATATATACTAGTAAGCTGCCTGGTGTTGTCCGGTCATAAAATATGCTTAAATATATTTTAATTCATGCAGATTATATATTTATTATTATAGAGACAATTCTCTATTGTCTATTATACTGAACCGTATTCTTATAGTACTGAGACCATTATATATATATATATATATATATATATATATATATATATATATATATACACACACACACGACTGGGATTCCATCAGCTAGAATCGAAACCAAAACTTACAACTCTCCATCTTCATTCCTTAACCTCTGAGTCACACCCATAAGCATGCATATATATCTATAATATAAAGCTGAATGCCTGTGTGTGTGTGTGGTCACGGATAGGCTCCTATATGGTTGACTATTTTAAAAAAACTGATTACATATAATGATAGATGTATCGAGACACAGGAATGGGTATGTTTGATCTGTCAGAACGGTGATTCATTAAAATTGTGGGGTCTGCGTTCACGCCTGGTCCACAAAGTATGGAAATAAAAAAATAAAAAAAAACGTTTACAAGAGTTTAGAATAAAGATGTACATAAGAATACTTTGATAACTATGTTTTAACTTAAATAGGGATGTATAATAAAATTGTGGGGTCTGCGTTCGCATCTGGCCTCCATAGAATGGAAATAGGCACAAACTTTAATAAAGACTTTTCATATCTATCTGCGTAAGTATACTTTGATAATTATGTTTCAGTTTGAAGAAATATGGTATAATAAAATTATGGGGTGTTCGTTCGCGCCTTACCTCCATAGAATGGAAATATGTCACAAAGTTGAACAAGGTTTTTTAATATAGATCAACAGAATATTGTGATAAGTGTTTCAGTGTGAACAGGTATGGTATAATAAATTATGGGGTTTATCTATTTTATTTTTACTTTCATCATATTTTGCTTTGCTTTTGATAACCCCAAATTCGAAGCTGTCTCATTACAACCCTTCCTTTTCATAACGTATCATACTTTCATAAATCAGAGTCCATTTTCCGTAGGCTGTTTTTGAACCCTGTCAACGACGGGTTCTTTGCTAGTGTGTGTGTGTATATATATATATATATATATATATATATATATAAATGCTTTAGATTTTCATTAAGCTCTAAAAATCAAGACGATGTATAGTCATGTTTCGAAAAAATAAAAAAATAATCATCATAAATTTGATAATTTACTGAATTATGATATTTATATGAACTAAGATGTTATCCAATGAGCTTATTTTATCTGCAGTATTCAAGTATATTTTGAAATAAGATCTAATTTTTTTTTTTTTTGTTTTTTTTTGCCGGGGGAGTGAACACTTATCAAGGCCCAATAATAATAAGCATTAGTGCATTTACAGTGATGGTAGAAGTTGACTATTTAAAGAGACGGATCAACAAGAATTTGTTTCTATTGAACTTGAAGACAGCTATGTTGTAATCAGCCAGAAAGCTGGCTTGCAGAACAGAGTTCCACATGCAGGCAGTACCAAGAAAAAAGCTAAATCTAAATTTAGAAAGAGATAGTGGTGGGGAAATTGTTGATAGTGGTTGTAGCTATGTAAGTACTTTTGTGAAAAAAAAAAAAAGCAGATAGAAGCTCTAACGAGCACCTGCAATGAAAATAGTGATAGAGCAGATCCAGACTCGCCATGTGAGAAAGAGACTGCAGAGAGGAGAAAATGTCGATGTAGGATAGGGTGCTTTGAGCGGCTCTTCCCCAGATGCGGCCACAGTATTCCATTTTAGGAAGTACCTGGCTCTTATACATATAAGGGTTGCCTTGAGAGTGGGATACCTACTGAAGCACAAGAATGACGCAACCATTTTTCCAACGACCTTTGTAATGGATTTGATGCAAGTCTTCTACGTCAGGTAAGAGGTGAAGGTCAGTCTGTGTTTGTGCTTCCAAGCCCAGTGTTGACTTTTTCTCCATTCTCAGCAAGTCGCTCATTATTTCATTTTAAAATCCTGGAAACCATATACATATTAAGTCCTTCTCTTTGTAAGTAAAAAGAAAATCTTTTAGGGCATAGTGTGGTTTCTATTTGATTCTTTTCCTGCTTAAGTTTTCTCCCCTTTGCTTTATTTTTGTGTCCCCATCATATTTCCATTTCATATTATAATTATACCTCGATTTAGCTCTGTTGAGCAAGGTGCGAAACCTGTCAGCTGGCTCTTTCACTTTTTAATTTTTAAATTCATTATGATGAAATTTGGTCTTTATTTAGCTTATATATATGTATATATATATATATATATATATATATATATATTTACGTGCATAAATTAAGTTATTTTTACATATTACTAGGGCTATGACAACAGCATATTCTTTGCAGTGTTTTGACTCTCGAGTGTGTATCCGTTGATATCTTATATAGAATGATATGGTTCTCAGTTGATAAGCTGTCTGTGTCGGATATATACTCAAGAGTCAAAACAATGAAAAGAATATGCTGTTGTCATAGCCCTACATAGTACATATTTTACATAAAATAATAAATTACAAATAATGTCCCAAAAATGTGGGGCAACTAGAATATAAACAAAGGGCACTCAGAGAGCAAAAAAAAAAAAAAAAAACCACCACAGAATCGCTTATAAAAAAATAAATGAATCAACAATCATATATATATATATATATATATATATATATATATATATATATCCACACATTTTGAGAAAATAGTAAAAGCCAACCTAAAATAGAAGCTTGGAAAAACTCATTTATTCGCACAATTCTTAAGGGAACAATTGTTATATATAATATTATTGTAATAGCTTTTAAATGCAAACAGAAAACTATAAAACGTAAAACTTTCACGAAGATCCAACCAGTAAATAAGATGAAATTGCTTACAAACTTCTTGGTTCATAAAAAAAAAAAAAAATCAATTTGACTTACCCTATGGTGGAGATGGTGCCATTGGTGCTGTTCAATGCGAAAAGACCAAAAGTGTTATTCCCAAAAGAATATGAAATATTCTGATTAGCTCCCTGGTCGGCATCAGTCGCGCTAACTTGTAGCACAAATGTTCCAGGTGGAATGTCTTCCGGTAGCATCCGACTGTAGTTTGACTGTTCAAACACTGGTTGATTGTCGTTAAGATCAAGCACGGTTACCAGCACCTGAGTGCGGCCAACTTGCTGAGGGTTTCCCCCATCTTCTGCTACCAGAGTTAGGTTATAAAAAGGGATTTTTTCTCGATCCAAAGGTTTACAGGATAATTCACCAGTCTTAGGGTTAATGGCAAACATATCATCTATGTTTCCAGCTGAAAAACAAAATTTAAAAAGTCAAACATGTCTGATGAAAAGGGATTTCCCGAAATATCAGAATATGGATACTCCACCTGGCCATGTTGATACAAGTAAGAACACAATACTTGCAAAATATTCAATATATATGTCACATAAATATTGTATTCATAAAGATGAATTTACATAACTTATTCCACCATTATATCCTTAATTGCTTCAATTTGTATGTATCCATTACACTTCTGCATTGTATTGCCTTCTATAAATTTACATTACATTTATATACACCCTAAACAATGATTCAAGCTAACTAGGCTAACCACCTAAAAAGAAATATTTTTAAATCACGTTTTTGTTTTAATACATATTTGCTATTAGGGCAAGACCTAGAATAATTTGTAGATAGGACGCTATATTTCTCTCCCATGGCGCAATGATGTGGCACAAGGATCAAAAAGTGGGGTTTGAAGAGCCAGCTCCCTAGAGGAAGAGCACCTCCGGCCTGCAAAAAATGTCTGGGTAGCCCGGTGAAGCTAACCAGGAGGAGTGTCTCAGGCCATTAGCATTAAACTAACCTCTTCCCAAAGGGAGAAGATAAAGCTTGTGAAGATGACCCTCTTAGAACTGCACAGGACCAAAACCATACCTCAGCCAACAAGCCATCTCAACAATATACTCTTGGCTTTGGAGCTGAGGGAAAGTACCCTGATGCTATCAAACAACAGAGACCAAAGCGATTATTAACCAAAGCCCACTTGGCACTATCCTGGCATTGATCCAGACTCCTCTTTGGTGTACTGGAAGGCGTATTGCCTAGAGATAGCTCTAGTATCAATTATATTAAGCCACCTATTCCAGAATCATGTCATAAAATGTAGATGATTATAATAGTATTCTTGCAAATAAAGTCAAGTCATTTTCATTGCAGTTTTTGTAATTAAATTCAGAAATGATAAACATTATAATCAGCATTGTACTGAAACCTTTATATGCTTTATATATAAGCAAATTTTGCAATAGAAAATTTCCTACAAAAATTGCAGATTTAATTAATGCAAACAGCTGAATCACATTTTAATAAATTTAATTTATTTTTACAACTTTTTTCATGAAACTAAATTGAATTTTATTGCAGCCGATCTTATTGTCAAAACCTAAAGTTTAATCAAGTCGTTATTCTGTGATAATTCTTATTGTTTATTCATCATATGGAAAATTGTACAAAGCTGTTATAATATTCAATTAATAAATTGTATTAGGTTACAAGAGATTGCCGTCATTCCAAAAACTAATCTGAGAACAAAAGGAAAAAAAAAAAAAACAAAGGAAAAAAAAAACAAAAAACAAAAAAAAAACAGCCCTCCCCAGAAAATGTACTGGTTCTTGAACATTTTTTTTAATCTGTACGATGTATATACCCGTAACGAAACAAAAATGTTTTAAAAATTACATAAATTTATCAAGTAGTTTTATTTTTATAAAGAAAATAATTTGTAGGCAATGGGAATTCGTAGGCATAACAAAAATCTCGTAAGTTTAAATCATTAAGTTATCTCCCTTTCTTAAGCTTGTTTTCAGAATGGCTAACAAAACAGCCACTCTTCAGATTCACAGAATTTGATTTTCTTATTTAAAAAATAATAATAATAATACTTTATCAATTGATGCGATATTTTGCATACAATATTTTTTGTTTAGAAACGTACCTTGTTTAGTACCTTATTTTTGTTTCGTTGTAGGGGGAATTCTGGACAAGAACTAACAAGATTTAAGATTCCTATAATGTACATGTAAATCTAGGAAAGTATTCAATTAAATTACCTTCAATTCTGTAAGTAATTTTTCCGTTTTCATTTTCATCTGCATCGTAAGCAACAAAAGTGCGAATGATATCGTAATGTCGGTTTTCTGGTATTTTTAGTCGATAAACCGAAGACTTGAATACAGGATTATGGTCGTTGATATCCTTTACAGTAATGACAACATTAGTCGTGTCGTATCTCATGGGATAACCATTATCAACGGCATAAGCTGTAAAACGAAAAAGACAAAACATTTTATAATACAAAACAAAACCAGAAATTTGCCAGAAATGAGAAAAATTACAATAAGAAAATATATTCAATGTTCAACTGTTTTGTTCTTCTACAAAAAACAACGTAAAAGTATGTGCTTAATCCTTTACAAGGATTTCAAAGAAGAATCTTAATTGATAGTTAATATGACATTGGCTAGAATTATGATAACTGGTTGTTTTGTTGTATGGCATATCAACCCTTTCCATGTTATTAAATCCAGTCATTTTAGTAAACGTTTTTGTTTCAAGTTCTTTATCTTATTATAAATTTTCCTAATGTCTGTCTGTGGGTGTGTGTGCGTTTGTGTGTGTGACACGGTTTATCTCAGCCTACAGGCAATCCACCCAGGCAAGTAATGGTGTATGGAAATGGAAAAAAAAATGCAAAAAATAACGATTTACTAAACGTTTTATTTACTGGATATCTTTCCGGTATTCACCGGAAGTTATCTCCCTTAGTAAGTTCGATTTACTGTTTGTGTGTGACGCGGTTTATTTCAGCCTACCGGTAACCCACCCAGGCAAGTAAGGTACCGAAATGAAGCTTATGACCCAGCGGATGTTTTAGTTATATTTATATCCATGTTAGGTGTATGGAAATGCAAAAAAAAAAAAAAAAAGAATTTTTTTTTAAAATAATGATGTACTAAACAACGTTTTATTTACTTGACATTTTTCCGGTACAAGGACCCAAGTTTGCCCAGCTGGGCAAACTTGGGTCGTTGTACCGGAAAAATGTACTTAAAATATTTATCCATGGTGTTTGGTTTGGTTAATTTGTAGAAGGAAATTATTACTTTTGTTTTTGGCTTTACACAACATGATCTGGTAGCTCCAATAATCACTATGGTGGCCTTTATGTAAAGAGATGGTCCATGTCATGGATACTAATATAATATCTACATAAGCTAAAATCCAATGAAATCCCATATACAAACTTCATTCTATTTTTTTATTGAACAAGAAGCAATTCATTTCACTTGCCATTTTGACATACGATATTTCGATTGTTGAAATTTCTACTTAGCAAATGAAACCTAGGTATTTTAATTATGCACAATTTATATCAAATAAATAATTAGTATGATCGAGCACTTTCATAGTATTTTCTGCTAATACGAAACACACCTATGTATGACTTCAAACATCATTCTAAATATATTATTGCTAGCGAATAATTCTCACGATTAAAGCAGCTTAGAGTTTGTTATTTAGGCATTTTTCCAATTTTAAAGTTTGAACAAGATAATTTAGTTGTATTGGTTTCTTGTTGAAGCATCTGCATTGAAAGTTTCAACTGCAAAAAAAAAAAAAAAAAAAAAAAAAAAAAAACTAAGTCTGAAGCATTTATTGGGTAAACATTTTCATTTTGTACCAGTTCTCAATCTGAAAGACATAAGCTGGTAGATTGTGAAAAAAAAAGAAAAGAAATCAAGTTTGACTATAGTTTTTCATACTATAATAATTTAACTTAATTTTATTTGGAATTTGTTGAATCGACAAAAAATTAGATAACACTAGCAAAACTGTTGAGTTTGACAGGCGAAAATAAAAGGCAAACAAACGCTTGAAAGCTAATCAATATTGACATTGGTTCTGCTCAACAACACAGATGACAAATAATGTTCTTGAATAAAAGTTATTTAAGAGATTGTCTATCAAGAGAAATCCATTCGAATGCCAATAGCAAGAGCAGAGCTCATAAAAATACAAATCAAATGTATTGAACAGCGAGAAGCATTTCTTACCAGTGATTTGATAAGTCATTTTACGTTCTCTGTCTAATTCCGCATTGGTTTTTATCACACCACTATCTTCATCAATGCTAAACACATTGTCTGCGGTCCCTTGAGGAATCAGATACCGGATTCTTCCATTGTCACCTGAACCGGAAAAATAAAAAAAAAAGAAAACATTAAGAGTCAATGATTGTCATAAAAGTGTACACAATGTTATATGTACATTCTTTTTTAGTGAAGTGGTAATGTCAATGGTTTACTACATATTATATCCTTTATATATATATATATATATATATATATATATATATACACAGAAAAATATTCCAATATGTAGTAAGTAAGCGACGTCACTGCTTTGCATGAAAATTCGTATATAACATTTAGTACAATCTATGCTGATGAGTTTTAAACGATGGAACGTGTGTGGATAATTTGTGTGTGTGTGTGTGTGTGTGTGTGTGTGTGTGTGTGTGTGTGTGGCTTTAATGTTGTAGAAAGTCATGTTGGTGATATTCTTGACATATGATTAAACAAAGTAGTCCAATGAGTTCAGGTAGGAGGAGGAGGGGGGACCAGTGAGAGAAGGGTACCAAGTCGTAGCACTCATGAAGCAAAGCCTGGGTCTCTTTGGACTTGTGAGCCGGCGCCAAGTCCAGCTGCCACACACAGGGGTTTGCCAGTGGCCATCTAACTGCACCAAAGGATCATTGCATCTAGGTACACTTTGATGTTTACTTTTAAGCAGACTTAAGATGAGGATTATGTGGATTACTCTACTATTCTCATTTTGAATGTTATTGTTATAGCAGCCAATAGGGAAAACAACATCCACGATGAGGATAGTAGTCAGAATAATTAATTTTACTAATGATATGATTAAACAAGGGTTTCTACTTTGTCTATTGCTATTTTAATATTACCTATAAATTGATTTTTTTAATATTACCTATAAATTGATTTTTTCCTCGCTTTGACATTGATATTAAAAGTCTACTTTTCCATTTAAAAATTATAAAATAAAACTTCTTAATATACTCAGTTATGGATATGCGAGCGATTTCATGAAAGTTAACTAATTTGCATATCCTTTGTAAAATTAGTGTTCAATAATTATTAATTTTCTTATTAGATGATTGGTTTCATTTTACTATTACGCTTAATTCTTTTCATGCATAGTTTCGACATTGTGCATAATTGCTTAGAATTTAGAAGAAAAATGTACTAGCACACAGATATGTTTATATATAAGTGACCTTGTCAGTATGTGTATGCGTGTCTCTTCTAAACAATTCGCCTCTGAATATTTGGTCTACAGAATTGAAACTTGATATATAGTGTATTTGGACCTCGGGAACACGTTCGATTTGTTTTTTAGCCTGTATAAGTAGCTACTAGGCGGTTAAAATTAAAAACAAAACAAAAAGAACTTAACCTTTCTGGAGTAAAACGGCTATTTTCTAAGCATTTGTACATATACATTTTTAGCTTGAAGTTGCTTAATTTTTAGCCTTTTTTATCCATTAAGTGACAGACAGTAACGATGAAAGCTAAAGTGCTAAATACGACTAAAACTGGAGCGCTGAATGTTTTGGTTTTGACTGCAGCTGATGGCACGAAAGACTTTTTAGCTTTTGAAATTATTAAAATACTATCAGGTTGCCCAGCATTGCCTGATCTGATGATATTTTTTATTAATGCAGATTTTGTATTGATAATCTTATATTGGACCTAATATATAGCAGTGATTTAAAAAGTTAAAAAAAAATTAATAAATAAATAAAAGAACGACTCATGCACCACCACCGAGAATCGAAACCAAAACGTTTAGCTTATGATTTGCTTTTTTCCTTTGACGTTAATGCCTGAGCTATGAAGACATGTTTGCTGCAAGGCTAAAAATTAAAACATGAACCACTAGCTATTACGTTACACATGCATATTCGTAGTGCTGTCGTTCGACCATAACCTAGCAAATTCCATTTTTTTTTTAATTTTCACAGTTTCACCGATTTTCCCCGGCTAAAACCTATTATGTTGCATATAGGTCTTATTATTATTTATTGTTATGTTTTAAAAGTGATGCTTAGAGAGTCTTGTTGATGAGTTTTAGAGAGAAGGATGTTGTGGAGAGAGATTCATATTTATAAAATGTTCGTCTTTAGATGAGTAGAAGGAAGAAGCTCTTGGAGTGAAGCGATAGTGTTCAGACAGTCTTAGTGTAGATATGAGATGTAGAGTTCACATTGTAGATATGAGATGTGTATGTCATGACATTTTATAACACAGACATATAGACATATAATAACAATTCACTTAACCTTTTGCTGGAATCACAACACAAAGACGACGTTTACAAAAACACCTGATGGGTTTATTTGTTCTCACGACCGGCCGTGGTTTTCATCATCAAGAATTCAAAGCTTCACATATTAAGTTTCAAAAGTGACTGTCTCGCTTCTAGACGTTCGAACGACAAACTGGACTGTCGTCTGTCGACCTCAGACTCTCTCTGAGTTTCTCCCAGTTTCTCCTTTCTTTTTCTCTAAAGTTTTTCTATCTCTAGAACTTTCTATTTTCCATGACGTCATACACACGTGTTCTGGACATACGTGTCCAAAACTTTTCCTTTTTTTTTTACAAAAGGAATTTTAACCTATACTCAGTAACCTATATTTCCAATGAGTTAAAAACATGTTTATTAAATTATCTTGTAGCTGCATTCTTTCAATTGAATTTTCATAACAAAACTGACAGTGCACATTCTTTTCTTGAAATATTTTATCTCTATTCTAAACAATCGTTTGCTTTATATTCCATTTTCTAATTCTCACACGTAATCTATTTCTAAACCTAAATTACGAGGTTCGAATTTCGCCTATGCTATTTCATTTCCATTTTAACTAAATCTCTCTATTTTTATACTTACATGAAAAGGGGAAAGCCCTTATCATGTAACAAACCCAAATATAAAGTTTTGCATGGGTTCGAATACCTTATATATTAAGTTTCATGTCTATAGACCAAAAGACTGGCAGGAGTTTAGTATAAATCATGTAGAATATCTACATGAATACACGTAATAGTAAACTAAAGATGATCATTCCATAAGAAAAACTGAAAAACTAATAGGGAATTAAAATAAATGATTAAAAGAATATGCAAACTAGCTAGATCTTTAACAGATAACTGCAATTCTACGACCCATATATAACAAAGTTGTATTTTCTTTTTAATAGAATAGAAAAAAGGAGTTTTAATATGATTATCAATACGCAAAAAACTCCAAATTTATAAGAGTGTATATATATATATATATATATATATATATATATATATATATATATATATATATATATATATATATACATGTATATTATAATCAATAGAGAAATTGCTGTTGAATAAATACGAAATCTGCATAAATTATATCAATGCTGAGTGGCTTCCGGGCCTTGATAAGTGGTGACCACCGTGTAAAAAAAAAAAATTCGTGAACAAAACAAAAAATATGTCTGCTTTGCATAATTTCAAACTTACTTCTGAATATTTGAAATAGGGTCAGTGAAGAATTGTCTCCCTGGATTTAGGTTCTTTTGTTTAGTAAAAATAAACGCCTAAAATAACCTAAGTCACTTTTATTAACACTAACTTCTTGCTTAAAAAAAAGACAAAAATGAACAGCTGTTGATATAGGAAGTCAGAATAAAAAGAAATAAAACGCCAGACTTTAATCTTATTTACCTGTGTCTTCATCCTGAGCCACAATTCTGACAATGTTCGTATTTCTGCTCGTACTTTCAGCTATTTCTGCATGATAGAGTGAACGCTCGAACTTTGGCGTATTATCATTGACATCTATAACCTTGATCGTCAGTAGAGTGTAAGAAACATGTTGCGGTGTTCCTTGGTCTTGTGAACTCACGTTCAAAGCATATTTATCTTGGGTTTCTCGATCCAGTTTTTGAGCCAGCGTAAGTAAACCTGAAAGAGAGAAAGAAAGAAAAAACAGCATTAATCTTCAGACATCTCAGACTAAAAAAAATCTTAAAAGAAAGTTTCTAAGAATGATAAGAGTAAATAGAACTCTTCAGAAACGCTTTATTTAGATACTAGCAGGTTTATTCACAGTTGACCGAAGTATTAAATGAACCAAATAACAAATACATTTTCCAGTGCAAATAATTAGTGCTATTCCTCACATATATCCCTATAATGATTTTAATAAATACTAGCTGTACCTATCCGGCATTGTTCGGTAATGTACCTATTTTTATTGTTTTGTTTCTTCTTTATACTATAATAGCTTCTCTCTTCAAACTGATAGTGTTTGGAATTTCTTATCTGCTCCCTGTCTATCTGACTGTACCGACATGCAGACGTTTGCTCAACTCACGACTTAGAATGCCCTTAGAAATCAAACCTTTAATCCGCACTAGTCTTTTACATCATTTATGTCTTGGTAGCGGCGGGGGTGGGGGTAAATAAAGTTAAAAAAAAATAAAATAAAGAAAAAATGTCCACTGTACCTTGGAGTTCTAATTAAGTTCTCTTAAGTGAGTGAGTTGACCAATTGTCTAGAGAGGCTTCATTACTCTGAACTATAAGCATTTGGTTATTTTTAATTATTGCTGCTGTTAAATTTTCCATTTAAAAATTAGAACTTAAAACTAAAGTAAAAATGTAAACGTTTTCACAATTTGATTTGCTCATTCCTCTATGAATGGTTGTTTCTTTAGTTTTTAGTGTTTCAGAATACACCAACATGTTTGTAAACATAGGTTAGTGTCTCACTCTGTTGGAGAATAAAAATGAATCTAAGAAATGCAGATATCAATAGATCCCTCAACATTTAATTAGTTAAATTTAGTGCAAATTAGTGTAAATTTCGACAAGGGCTACACTGAGTGCATGATAATCCAGATCTGTAAAACAATCATTTCGAGGGTTGAATGAAAAATGGGTGTCAAAGTTGAGGCAGGGGACAAAAGTCAACTCTGTATGCAAAACAGGAGTTGAACGATGACAAATGGTTTTCGACCAGAGATTTTCTTTTTGGTATCTAAATAAAACGTTTCTGAAGAGTTCTATTTACTTATTTATTCTTATAAAATTTTCACATCAGTTTATCTAATGACAGTCATGTAAACAAGCCACTGCAAATGATACATAAACTGAATCTCAACGAATGTTAACACGTGTCTGTTCTGTACATGTCACTCATTGCATTAAGTTTAAAAGTTAAGTAAATTAAAAAGGTAACAGTCTCCCCTAAGTTCATTCTCTCCAAATAAAACCTTGACGAAAATTCAGCAAACATCTCTTTTTGCCTTTCTTTATGTATATATGAAAAACTTTTATTTTATTGAAAATGCTACAAATGCTTTCCAGTGTAAGTGTACGGTCATTTGTGTTTTGGACAAAAATGATTGGTTAAGGTTATCATAAAAAAGGAAAAGGAGGAGAATTACAAATATCGGTTGTAGGTCGGGAGGATAAATAGTCCATTCAATGAGGCAATAAAAAAAACTGACAATTTTTCACATGTCAATGATGATTAATACACATTATTGCAAACTTGCTTTCTCATTGGTCAATTGCCTTCATCCCTGAATATAAATGAAATCTTATAAATCTTCAACATACACACAAAAATACTAACTGCTTATGCCATTCATTTGGAGTTTGGTTGCGATTAATGTTGCATACCAATCAAGATTATAATCCTGACAATCAGTCTATCAGAAATTGGGCCATTTCAGTGTTTTTTTTAGCTGTCAGGCGGAGGTTTCTGTTCTGGGTTACCCTGGGAGGTCCACCATTCTAGGCGTTTCCTTTTGGCCTTCGGGTGGAACAAATTTATTGTTTGTTGTCAGAGACGCCCCCCCCCCCACTGAGAAATACTGACAGAGCTACTCAGGAATTTTTTGCAATGTCAGAGTGTTCCTTTTAGTTGCGCAGGTTCGATTCTTCCCACGTTGTGTCATATTCTTTCCTGGGGTGAGAAAGAGGTAAATATCTACTCAACAATTATATCAAAAATATCGCAACAACAACCTCCACATCAGACTCCAATTATGTAAAGAAATAAAAAAAAAAAATATCAACGCTAACCAAGATAGAAAAGGGCCAACCAGGTAAAGGTTAAGACTAGAATGTCACCCTTGACAGCTAAAAAACTGGCCCAAGCTTGTGATGTGTTTTCAAATTCTGTTTTCGAGCATGTGGCGAAGTTCTCTAGAATATGAAAATATGTATGAACAAATAAAAAGCGACTAGGATTAAAACTGATAAAAAATTAAAAAAAAACAAAACAAAAAAAACTATTTAAAATCTTAACAGGGAACATAAACTTACCTGTATTTTCATCAAGCAGGAATGTGCTCTTGGGATTTCCAGAGATGATGCTGTATGTGACAATTCCATTGCTGGAGTTACCCAAGTCTTCATCCACAGCAATCAGCTGCACGAGCGGGAATCCAATAGATTCATCTTCAGAGACCCTAATCATCATGGATCTGTTTATCTGAGGCTTGTTGTCATTTTCGTCTTCAATGGTGACCAACACTGTAATACTGGACGACAAACGAGAGGCCACATCTGGTGACTCATCTTGAGCCACCACTATAAAAGATGTGGTCTGTATCTTTTCATAGTCTATGTTTTTATTTACAGTAAGCTGACCAGATCTTGGGTCAATAGTGAACATCTCACTCCCAGAACTTCCAGACGACTTTAAAGAATACACAATGGTACCATTTGGACCAGAATCAAAGTCAGTAGCGGCAAATGTATACAGAGAGGTTCCAATGGGCGTGTTTTCTTGGACTGACAGTTCAACAGGGTCTTTATCAAACAATGGGGCATTGTCATTGACATCAATGACATCTATAATGACAGTGATGTTACTGCTCATGACACTGTAGGGGCCATTGTAGACTATTTTGACCCCTAAAGGATGAGATGAGGCCTCTTCAAAGTCAACGTCTTTGACGGTGTATATCTCACCGCTAGATACGTCAATTGTGAAGGCCCCAAAAATGTTCCCACCTACGAGGTAATAATTATAGCGTCCACTATCCATGTCACCATACTGAGCGTCGATCTGACCAACTGAAGTACGAATTGGCACATTTTCAGGAATGCTGAATGATATGTTCTTTGACGGAAACAAAGGTCTTTCATCTTTGTCATCTATAACTCGGATTATAACTTGCTGCCGGCTTTCCATCGGTACGGCTCCACTATCTCGAGCCACTACTGTAAGAGTGTATTTGTTTTGACTTTCGTAATCCAGAACTTCTCGTGTGATTATCTGACCGTTTTTAGGATGAATGGCAAAATTAGTTAGAGCATTGTTATCTCCTTCTGAAATAAAAAAAAAGAAATAGGTAGAAACATAATAGGAAAATGCATAATAAAAATTAATTTTAATAATAATATTATGACATTAAGTAAATTCTTTGTGTTACAAATTTGTTTACTATATAAATATTAGAAATATATACATTCTGAAACAAGCTTCAAATTAGTGCGTTGGGCATAAAAAATTTTCAGATAGAATTATAGGCTCTAAGTATAGTGAGTTTAGTGGACTCTTAAGAGGTTCCAGTTTGTGAGGTATTTTTGTAGAGCTGATCTTAGGAAATCATTTATACAAAAAAGTTTTAGGTAATACTCAAATGTGAAACATGTTACACGATAAACACAAAATAAGGAGTTCAAAAGCAGTTCACAAATATCTTATGATGAAAATTTACACGGAACATAGAATGCTTGTTCCCATTTTGAGAGTCTTTGTATAACAAGGAGGGGAGGTGCTCATTAGCTAAGATATTAAGTCAGAGACAATAATTTAAAGGCCATGGATTATTCACAAATCTGCAAAATTGTAATCTTTATTAGTAAATGTTCTATTTATATTCACTGTAGAAACTTTACTGAAAAATGTTGGACTTATTAAAATGGATAGGTTTAGATGTTTGTTTTCGCTGAGCAGACGACAATTTGAAAGAGTTGATGTATTGTGTATATGCGTGTGCGTTTGTGTCAGAGTGCATACGTTTATGATTGTCTGTGTATTTGAATTGAGAAACATTATTTTAGCTTCGTGACAGAAGGGCGAGGAAAGCTGGTATAAATATGTTAGCTATGTCATGGGGTTCGTTTGAAACTTTTTATTGAAGAAAAAATATTTTTCATGACTTCAGGTTGAATCAAAATTTGATGAATTTAGAGAAATGCATCCGGTTGGATAAAACTGTTTTTATTTATTTAATGGTGGAACTTGGGTAGGGTTTAATTATATAATAGGACGGTTTAACTCATTTAAATTAGACTTGAAAACGACCATGTTATAGTCAGCCGGGAAGTAGTCAGAGTATTGTATTCTACAGACGAACACATCTAAGAAAAACTGAAAATAAAACAGTCACAGAAATCTCTGTAAACAAAACTTATTAATCATCGTAACATATTTAGCTAAACGTACACTTGCTACTAATACTGACATAAATGGAAGAATATTGGATAAATAACGGGAACCTCGCTATAATTCCTGTACATATGAGACTACTGAAAGTCATTCTAAATAGTTTTATTTTGAACACCAAAAAATAAACTTCGTCGCTCGCTTCATTGGCAACTAAATTCGATTTCATTCGTATATCGTCAGTGAAAAGCAGATTTTGACTTTGGATTATAACCTCATTTTTTTATCAACTATTTCCTTAAATACTTAATTTAATAATTCATTCTATACCCATAGGGTTAAGCCTCGTTTTCATCACGTGATATCCCTCTCAACCCATCTCTATAATACTGCTGTAGTGATTTATTGAATTCTGAGTAACCATGGTTACCTGCATCGAACATTTTCCTTTATATGATTAGTCTATAAATCAACAAAACTTACATGGCCTTCAAGCCAAGGTGAACAGCGTAGTTATTGTACAAGATATATTCGCAGAATTCTTTTTTTCGAAACAAAAATTGCAAACATACATTTGTATTGATTTTTTTCCTACTTGAAATAAACAAGATAATAAAGAGATAAATTCATTCATTATGTTTAAAATGTAATAAGAGTCTGATAAAATCAAGTGAAGTGGAAATACGAGACGAACAACATTTTTTTTTTTAAATTAAGCAAATTATTCTTTAAGAATTTCAATTAAAACTGACAATGCATTCATACGATTAGAAATAATGTAATCTGATATGAATATACTTTTGTCTAGTATTTAGTTTAAAAAGATTTTCACCTGGTTGCTTTATTAATTCATTTTCAAGTTGATTTATCTGTTATAAACATAAGACTATGAAGAAGACATTCAAAGGATTTAAACATTTTTATGCACTAAAGAACCTCAATAATTAATGATTAAATTAATTTTGTGCTTTTGAATTTTTAGATGAGGATTGATAATTCCTGTGATTTGCATTATTCAAACTACTGTTTTCATTTTTAGTGTTATTTTTATAATGTTTCGGTCGATGTAACCTCCGATCTTCACATCTGGACAGAATTTTAAACAGAACTCTTTACTTAATCCACAAAGATCCATAGCGTAGTGGATAAACTATGTTGTAAAATTCAGTTATAAATTACATTTTTCCGGAGGTTGAAGGTTGAATGCTCAGAGTGGGCGACACTTAAAAATACAACTGCAAAATACTTACATCTACCCAGTCATGGCTGACTGACCAAGAGCATGCTACTCCCATGGATTAAATAAAGTGTTCTGTTTGATATTCCGTGCAGATTTTAGAGTCTGATAAAAGCATTGCCCAGTTTGACAAGATACACCTGAAGAAGGTCAAAGGTTACACCAATCGAAATGTTGTACAAATAATCTAAATTATATAAACCCTTTTCTTTCTCTTCCTAATTTTTTAAACTCATATTCACCCAAACGAAGCAAATTGTCACTGAGATGCAAAGGGTTACTGTAAATTAGGGACCATTCCTACAGGAGGACTAAGTAGAGAGTTGAGCAGCAAAATGTTCGTTCACATTACATTTAAACATCTGCGTGTTATTTCAGCCGAAAAAGTAAGAAACAGGGAGAGTATACCAAAGTTCCAGAGAAGAAATTATTGGAGTAGAAGGCTCTCCAGCATCGGGAAACCTCTACAGTGAATGTATGGAATTTCGCTTTTTGTTGGGCTAGTCGGGAAGTATTTATGTGGCGATAAAAGGCAAGCACAAGAGGAGATTAATTCATGCACAAACAACATAGCTGAGCAGCCCCGTCGACATTATGCTTCTCAAAGAGAAAGTAAACCTATGTCTAAAGAATCATGCCTCACTCAGAACAGGGCAACTAGTGATGTGCAGTGCTATTTATAACTTGTCCCATCTTACTACATAAATGTTGAAACAAAGGAAAAATAACTCAAGCATGTGTGCATGTAAAAAGTCGGGTCATTTTGACCTTGTATTTATATTGCAAACATGTCGCACTCTTCTAAACCCATGAAATTACTTTTTAAATTGGAGATATTCTGCTTGAGTAATAAAGACAAAGACATTTTTCAATATGTACTTAATTGTTATTTGCAATGAAATCAATTAAAGACACTTAAAGAGTACATGAGTTGAAATATTATGATTGGAAAAGCCTGTTTATTTATGAGAAATCAGAAACCAAATCACAATGCGAGAGACTTTAAAAAAATAAGTTATTTAAATCCAAATATTTAACATCAACAAGCCTTTTATTTGTGAAGACATTTTCTTTCTTTATTGTCGAAATCTAAAAATGTTGTCGCCATAGACACCAGACTTCTTTTGATGGTTAAATGTCTAAATATTTGTAGTAAAAACGTCGGTACATATGCATAAGCATTAAAATTTTTTTTTTTTTTTTTTTTAAGATATGTTTACTGTTAAATTAAAGTTACTTTTAATCAATTCTAATTTTTTAATGTAGACATTTTAATTGGTTCATTTTTATTATATGAGGAGCGTTTTAAAAGTAATGTCTCCTATTTTTTATTTGCCTGAATGAATCAGAAGGGATTGCAAATTGTTCTGATGACTAAACTTGTGCATTCATGACCTGAAAATTTGATCTTTGTTGCTGATATTGACAATGGAATGGGAGACTAAGAAAGCAACCTCTGTTATGGACATGCGTCAAAAGCAAACCTGCATCATAGAATTCTTGGCAAAAGTGTATTTAGAATGGTGGTAACTATGTAGAAAATTAAATTCTTGAGCACAAGAAGTCACTCATTATAATAGTACCACTCCAGTCTTCGAAGCTCTAAGGTTTTAAGTTTAAAAAAATAGGAGGATTTACTTTTGGAACCACCCTCGTATTTCCAATTTTAATCTTTCAAAGAAATTTATTTTTTATTTGATTAACTCGAAGACGAAGGATATTTAAATTGTTGCTGTTAGGTTTTAATTTCAACAAAAAAAAAAAAAAAAAAAAAAAAGGAAAAGAAATTAGTGTTAAAAATATTAGAATTATGAATCGTTAAATTTAGATAAACTGACAAAAAATTATATTAAACAATTGTTTATGCAATTGTAAAAAGAAAAAGATATATTTACCTTTATCAAAGAAGTAAGTAATACTTCCATTTTCTCTGGCATCAGGATCAGTGGCCACTACCTTCAGGACAGGAGTTCCTTTGGCTTTATTTTCAAGAACCACTGCATTTTTCTTTGAAGTAAACAGTGGAGCATTGTCATTTACATCCAATACACTGATATCCACAATAGCCGAAGCCTTGCGTGGTGGTTTGCCCTGGTCACTGACTTCAACAATTATTGAGTAGTGAATTTTAGTCTCATGGTCAAGCATTCGCCTCAAAGTGACCTCTCCGTAAAACGGATTAATTGCAAATTCCGAACTATGACCCCGTATTGAAAAATTAAGATTGGCATTCGGTCCACTATCCCGATCAGTTGCACTCACAATTCCAACCACTGTTCCAACAGCTTGATTCTCAAGGATGTTGAATGCATATTTCTTGCGAGAGAATATTGGGTCATTATCATTCGCATCTAAGACTTGAACTCTGATATCAGCTGATGCGGATAGTTGGGGAAATCCATTATCAACAGCAACTACGGTCAGATAATACAAATCTTGCAGTTCTCTATCAATTTTATCACGGACATATAGACGGCTGTTATTTGGATAAATACCAAACTTTGAAGATTGTGGTGTCTCTTCCAGGCTGTACGTGATCTGTCCATTCGTCCCCGAATCTGGATCATTGGCGAGAACCTGTCCAAAAACCTTAGGTCCAGAGTCTGTTTCTGTTACACTCATTTCATAAAGTCTTCTATCAAAATATGGAGAATTATCATTAACGTCAAGAACGTTGACAAATACAAGAAGTTCTGTCCTTTGAGGAGGAATACCCAAATCCTCAGCAGCTATTTTCAAAGTGTAATTATTTTGTAGTTCATAATCGAGTTTTCTTTTTATGTGGAGGTCACCCCGATCCCTGTCGATCCAGAAGATTCCACTTTTATCATTGACAAGCGTGTAGAAGATTTCTCCATTGAGTCCGCTGTCCAAATCTTTGGCTACAACCGAATAGAAGGGTGTCGTCGTGGTTTTGTCTTCACGCACAGATATCGATAAATTGGATCCGAGAAATTGAGGAGCATTATCATTCACATCAGTAATGGTAATGTTCACCTGAATTCAAAGAATAAAGTAATAAAAAAATTTTCATTAAAAAGAAATGAAAAGACATAAGTTTTAAACGCTTTTAACTGTCTATTATAATAAAGAGCGATGTGTTTTTATTTGTCTTTATATAACTGATTTAAAAATTGCTTTTTCAAGAAAATTGTTGTAATTTTGAATTTTGTCATCAATTTCAAAAAAATTCTCATTATGTTTCTATTTTTATTCTTTTTTCTTATATTTTTAGTGTAACTGTTAATCTCGAGTTGTATGTTACCATTCTGCATTTTTTAAAAAAAGAATGTAATGTTTACTTAATTCTAAAGAAAAAAGAATCTATATTTTAATACCTTCGTTTCAACTGTCTTCTATAATAAGAACAATGTGATTTTATTTTTAATTTTCTATGTGTTTAAAATTGTTTATCCAGAAAATTTAAATTTATTTTAATTTGGAATTTTTTTATCAATTAAAAAAAAATTCTGTTCATTAACTTCGTATTTGTATTTTATTTCTTTATTACTATAATTTATCTATTCTTACATCATTATATAATTAACCACAGTATAAAAACAAACTTCATATATGCTAAATATATAATCTATACAGTAAGAACGAACATACATAAAAATGGGACAAATAAGAACATAAAAAGTAAAAAAAATTAGGAAAAGTTTTGTCTAATCGATCAGTTTCGTTTCAATGACATCAAGTAGTAAATAAGAATGAAATTGCAAATCAAGGATGTTGAACAAAAATATTAAAAAGAAATAAAATATGAATTTCTGCTATTGGCTATTTCTAACACGTGAGTGTTTTGTTTGAATAAGGATTTTTTATACAGTTTATAGAATTCCTTAGATTAAACAAGGTCATTGATTTCTGGTAGCTTTTTTCTTTTTATATCTTGTCATAGTAAGCTGTTAGTTTCTTAGTTTAACTGTCTCTCACATCGACATTTTTGACTTGCTTTCATTCATCTTACATTTGATTTTCTGTTATTCTTTGACAGTTGAATAACATGAAATGGTTTTAAACATGAAACTGAAATAAAAGCAAAAAAAAAAAGGTAAAAATATTAATAAAAAAATAAATATTTCTGTGTGTAAATACAGCTTACATGTTTTAAGTTATAGAACAAATTTCTATTCTTTAAGGATCACAGAAAGAACATAATTTTGAGTATTTTTGATATATTTTCTACAGAGATAAAAAGCCATTAATAGATATTTTTTCTGCCCCAGAAAGCCATAAAACACTTCAGGTATAACAATAATCGTTAATCTTTATTTTAAACGAACCTGGGTGCCCGGCGTTGCCCGGGTGTTTGGAGGTGCATGTTGTAAACCCTGACGTCTTTGCTCTTGCACCCATCGCCAAACCGGAAGTGACATAGGTTTAAATTAAAGGTAGACAATCGAAAACAGGCGGTGACTTTCGAAAGTTTCAGCGAAAAAAGCGACCCCGTCCCTGTAGAAAACTGCCCAGTTGAGGGTGAAGAAATTAATATTTTTGCCAATTTTTCGATATTTGTCGTCCGAAGGGTCAAGCTTCAAAATGATACCGATCTCGTGAAAATCCGTTACTTCTGTCAAAAGTTTTAGGCAAAGATATAAACATACATACATTTAAACAGACAGGTGTGATTTATGTTATAGATAATATTGTTATAAAGCCCTCTTTAAGAAAATAAAGTTAAGCCCTCTTCAGGGAATTAAGAAAAGGCAGTCAACCTACGCGCAAATACAATAGTCACACTTCATGTTTATTGCTTTATCTGAGTTGGCATTTATAAGTACTTAATTTCCCTCAATGCTTGTGTTAATTTCTGGTGGTCTGGAGGTAGACTACCAGCCTATAGAGTCGAGGGTGAATTTGTAACTGGATTTACATCTCCTGACTGGCAATAAGTATCACTCTGTACATATTTGCTTAAGAATCTGTAGTTAGGAAATATTTTTAACATATCGTTTTATATTTATAGTGTTGGGACGATTAACCGGAATCAGAAAAATTGGGAACTTTAGGTGGTATCTGAAAAATCTGTGCCTATGTTCCAATGCCAAAAATGATTCTTTTAATTATCTTCTTTTTTTTTTTTATTATTTGATTTTGTTTAAAACAACTTCCACTGCTGGTAACAATGATAAAATAAATATTTATTGATTTTTAAACTAACAGTAAAACTAAAATCTATAGATCACCTGCACAAATGCTTTTTTTTTACGTTTGAGAAAATATGTGCTGATTGATATGGTGATTGGGAAAAATAACTTTATAGTTAAATATTTAAACATTTAAAAAAAAAAAAAAAAAATCGGAATCAGTAATTGTATTGGAATCGTCGCATCACTAATATATAATAGGGAATTTGATCACCTTGCATAGATAGTAGATCATTTCCGCAAAGTCCCAAGTTCTGAGCCATTCTTTCAATATCGCTCGTTTTGCATAAATCTCCTTACACTGTCCAAATTTAATTTCCATACGAGGTTGTTAGAACTAAGCCAGTCTTTATGACTCACATTACATCATTCTCATAAAATGTCTCTCCATACAACGCATGTCCTCAACCTTCACTGGTCAGATTTCACTTCCATACATCAAGCTGTATATATATGCTTTTTTTTTTTTTTTACATAGGCATCACCACTTATCAAGGCCCAGAGACCACTCGAGGATGAGGGTTAAGAGTGTACAGTAGTCAATTGAACAATATAGTAATAGTTAGTAATAGGAATTAGGTAAATTTGTTAACTAAGTGGAACGGCTCATCAAGAACTTGTTTACGTTGGACTTGAACACAACCAGATTGTAGTCAGCTGGAAATCAGGAGAACGGAAGACAGTTCCACAGGCGTGCAGTTCTAAGAAAGAAGCTTTGTTCATGGAATCTACTTTTAGGTTTAGGCACAGATAACGAGTGGGGGAAATTATTGATAGTGTTTTCAGCTAGATGAGTGCTTCTTGTGAAAGTTTGGCGAGGGGGGACCATAGACTGAAGCTCAGTCGAGCACTTGCCATGAAAATAACGATAAAGCAGAAACAAACTCGCAAAATCTCTTCTGATTGACAGCAGTAACATTTTGCTGGTTAGTAATATCAAGTGGTTTTTATTTTCCCTTAAAAACTTATTTATTAATTAATAGCATCACTCATGCCAATGTTTTTGTCAGTATAAAAACTGTCAGCACAAAAGGCTCACTATATTTGTATAGAATGAAAATATTCTCAGATCACATAAAACGTTAAAATTTGGCTGCTTTAGTTTACAAAAGATGGTCACATATTTAATCTAATATTAATATTAAAAAAAAAAAAAAAAAGAAAACAAAAGCTACTTGTTTATTGCTAGAATGTAGAGATTTTTACAATTTGTGCCGATTGGAGTTCCTATTTTAAAGAGTAGTTTATTATAAGGAAGCACCGAAATTTCGTGTTCGAAAAATGTTTTCCATTATAGAAGGGTAAAAATAGCAAGTTCGAAAATATCTCTAGAGAAATAATACATTTTTAAAATATCACGAGAAATTAGTCAAAATGATATTTTTAATTATAGCAAAGCAACAAACAATAACGTTACTTGCTTTCAGGGGAGAAGAGTTATTAGGTAAATTTAGTTTCAGTTGTACTTCATGAACTGAGAGAATATTTTTTTATGTATTTTTAATAGTTTGAGTGAAAAATCGATATTTTTAGAAATTAAAAAATCCAAAAAACTATAATCATAAAAAAATTAACATACAATATACCAGAGTAGAACTTTTGTCACATTACGTTAATTTCAACCTGCGTATTTATGCTTGATTAAAGAGATTAACAAAACGATTTCAATTGGTCGAACTTAATTCAACGTCTCAAATTCTGCCTTAAGTTATATGCTAATGTACACAAGAAACTTTATAATTGCTTAGAGGAAAAGAAAAGACTCAGAATAGTTTTTTTAATTTTTTATTCTAAAACATGATTAATGAGACAGAGCCGTGAATCTGATTAACGAAACCAAGGTTATTTATTCAGACGATTAAAAAAAATTGACCCCCCCTCCCGCGGAAAAAAAAAACTATTCAAATGAGTTCTGACCATAAAATACAATTATACCATTGCAACTTTTCACATAAGTTGACGAAAAATATTTTAAAAATTTTATTCTTTGCCAAGTATATTTTACAAAAAGTAAATGGTTATCGATTAGTTGTTTTCCGACATCAATCCTCTGCAAGTTATTTAATGCCGAATCCAATAATTTTGCAAAGAAAGATTTTATGCTTCAAGCTCTTTATATCTTTAAATATTTATTCATAGTTTGGTGTGATTGATTTGTTCTATGGCATATCGACACTCTTCAGGTTATTTAATGCCGAATCCAGTAATTTGAGGAAAACATTTTAATTCAAGTGCTTTATATCTTCAAATATTTATTCATGGTGTTAAAATTCAGCTGTTTTAAATGAAAAAAAAATTACGAAAAATTATCGCCAATAAGAATCAATGTTTTATAAGATATAAACTACATTTTGTTCAATTAATGTTTCTTTAATGTTAAATTTGAGTTCCAGTTGAGAACTTTTAGCAACACTAAACCATTGAAACTGATATGGCGACTGACAATTTGTATATACCATCAATACCAATATGACGACTGATAATCTTTGCATAATACAATCAATAGTTTTTGCTAATTACCTCTTCACTCAAAACAAATTTAAAGAGCAATGACCGTTTCTACTTTGACCAACCATCCATAATCACAAATGCTACCCGAATTAATTACAATAACAAACTATGCAGACTACAATGAAAAAAGAAAGAAAAAACTATCTTTTATGGAGTGTCGTGGCAATTGCCAATTTCACAATATTTTTACCATTATTCCTTACGTATTTCTTCAGGTTTCTATCGTAGCTGGTAACCATCTGGGAATGAGAACGAGAGATCCCAGTAGATAAAATAAAAAGTTTAGAAACTTCTGCCATCATTAACTAACACAGCTGTCGAAAAACAGAAGAGTATCATGCATGTGTATGGAGTATGATGATGTATGGAAGTGAAATTAGGCAAGCGAGGGTTGAGGACATGCGTTGCATGGAGAGAAATAATGAGAATGATACAATGGATGCATAATGTGAGGATTAAATCTGATGACCAAGGTAAGATTAAATTTGGTCAATACAGAGATATGTTCAGAAAACTTAGATAGTCTGGTCACATTGAGAGAATGGATAAAATGGCTCGTTTTAGATGTAAAAGCGTTGAGATTACAGAGTCAGTAAACTGGGGAAGGCCAAGGAAAATATGAGGGGGAGTGATAAAGATGGAATTTTAGATAGACAGAGAGGGGATAAATAAAGATCTTTTTATATTGACTTATACATTAATAATAGTATTAAACCATGCAAAGGTTGTGACAATATGGAAATTGTAGAAACAAAGACCAAATTTAGTAAAAACGTGAGGGACATGACAGGTTTTATTTAATAAAAAGAATTTTAAAATTAGAAGGTTAGTAATACACAAATTTTCACTGTACGCAACAATTTTATAATTTGGAATATTTCTTTTAGATATTGGTTAGTTTGGAAGCCAATTTCTAAAAGTCATCTGATATGTTAGCATTTCTCTTCATGCAACGCATGTCCTCAACCTTCCCTGATCAGATTTCACTTTCTTGCATAATCATACTGCATGCATATGACAGACACTCTTCTATAAGACAAAGAAAAAGTTTTAACTAAAAAAATAGTTTAATTAACCGGACACCTCGCTTAATGTAAATTACAAATCATTATCTAAAAAATACCAATAAATGAACATTAATTTATTACATCCGTTGTATAGTTTTATATAAATATAATCTATCCATCCTATTATAGAAAAGTTTGTGAGTAAAAGATGTGCCGTTTTTTGCTAGCCTACGAACAAAACCATTTCAACAGTTGGGGAGGGGGCCAAGAAATCAAATAGCAAATCAGACAACCCTCACTGTCTGAAATGATTTTGGAAAGAAATCTTTCACTCTAAATAAAAAGTAAATGATGTATCCTTTAGGTCATTAGAAATGATTATTTCTATATGAAAAGTTAAATTAGTTTTACCTCATATACGAACACTGGAAGACCATTTTTTTGTCATATTTGACAGAAGGTATACACTAATATTTATATATATAGACGAAACATTTTTCCTGTTAAAAATGGGTAAAAGTTATATCCCGTCAACTTATAGTATTTCATGCTATATTAAATATATAGGTTGAATATGGTTAAATTTGTGTTCATTTTCATATTAAATATAAATCTATTAATCTATTTATTCATCGAACGGATACCATAATACTTTGTTTGCTGCACCTTATCATAAAGGTCCATACAAAAATTCAGGCAGATTGGCTCAGTAATTTGCGAGAAAAAGTTGAACAGACAAACAAACTTACAGAAATACAATATAGATGTTTTTATCCAATTTTCATTTTCTTATTGTATGGCAGAACCAGAGAGATATGAGGTAAGTATTATCTACTGTTTTACACACTTGACATATCAGTGACGCATCTCACATTATAGATTGTTTATAGGACGATATATATAAAAAAAAAATTAGATAAGAATATTGGTGGCTTCCACATCTTGATCACCTATTAGGACTATCTTTTCGGTTTATGTCCACTAAAATAGATGCCATATTATTAATTCCAGAAACTAGCTGTTCTGTGTAGAAGTTCCATAAAGTTAAGATATTTAATAATGTAGATAGGTAATATTAATATATTTTTCTTTTTAATGTAGTCTGTAATGGCATCCATTCAGTCTCGAGAGACAAGGAATATCCCTTGTAAGGGTGCTTGTGCATGTAATTGTGAAGCAAGAGTTGTGCAATCACTAATCGCACTTCTCTGGAGTTGGCAATGTCTGAATCCAGTGGTAAAGAGAAGTCCATGATGACTGGGAGAAAAACCGAGATAAGTGGAGAGCACATACAACACTTGGTATTCTCAAACGGCTACACATTTTGTTAATGACGAGGTTCAACATTGCTTAACTTTAGTGATCTAATGGGAACAGGTGTGTCAGTGTTACTGTGTCGTATATTATGGAAAATTGTAATCTGCTTCGATTAGTCTTCGATTAACTTAGATTTTGGCAGTGTTACATTTTACATATGTTAAATCATCATAAAAAGTCAGAGATCACAAGTTCGGATCGTTAAAGGAGCTAAATAAAAACCATCTTAAGATGCATTCATTCAATTTGTGCGCTTTGCAATGATAATGTTTTTTTAAACCCAAGCTTAACAAACCAAAGAAAATACTATTGAAAACCTAAGTATGAAAAACCAAAAAACTGCTATTTGAAACCTATACATGACAAACCAAATTGCTATTTCAAACCTAAGCGCGACAGACCAATGAAATTGATATTTGAAACCTCAGTGTGACAAACCAATGAAAAATCTAAAGGCAGAGCTTAACAAAGCAAAGAAAATGCTATTTCAAACCTAAGCGTAACAGACCAAAGTAAATACTATACAAATATGACAGACTAACAACAGTCCTTTATAAAGAAGCTTGTTTGCATCTAAAAACTGTAGTACTTCCTAAGTATTTTTGCCAGTTCGTACCAATTTGTAGGTTGACATGGTAGGTACAAAGGCAGTTATAACTGTACAGACATATAGATATAGGTTTTATACATTTCTTTCACTACCAGAAATCTTTTTCAATTGGAAAAAAAAGCATTAAGTTACTGATTTTTTTTTTACTAATTCAATGTTAAAATTTAACATTTATAATTACTTATGGTACTTAATGTAGCCAATAAAAGATTTTCCTTCTGTTGTAAATGCTATAAAAATGTACAGAGTTGATTTTTTCTAATATTTATTCAGTAAAAATCTTAAGCAAAGCAATCCAATTATTTTTGTACTCAGTGCCTAAGAAACATTGGCAAACTCTTTTAGAGTCTAAACTTCTTGGGCAAATTTTCAAATTATTCCCCGAAAGATAACTAATATCGTCTTTGAAAATTACAAATTGTTTCTATTTACTTGTCTCTTCACGAGGGCATAGTTAGACATTATTTTCGTTTTTAATGTGGAGGGAAATCTGTCTCCCAAATAAGGGTATTTGTTTTGGAAATTGATTCTCATAAAAATCAAAACTATAAATTCTTTATTTCTTTTTATATTGTCACACACACGTACATTATAACAATTTTTTTTATACCTATAGTATTTCATGCTCATACAATCATGAGTGCAGAATATGGTTGCAGGATTCAAACCAGTCAGCAAAGTCAACCTTGGCTTTGAAGGTTAGCGTTCCTCCACTCAGCCATCAGAAATTAACATTTAATTAAGTTACTTATAGAGCCATATATATATGTGTGTGTGTCTGTGTGTGTGTGTGTGTGTGTGTGTGTGTGTGAGAGGACGTCGACAAGACATGAGGGGAGGGGCAAGTGGAACAGATACAAAAGGGTTTACAAAATGTCATAAAATTTTAACCATAGAATAGTATTGTCTTCAAAAAGCCTACAAATCTTCATGTAATTTCGTCCCATAGAACCAAAGTTACAAGCATTTCAATATTCAATTTGGCTAAGAGTATAGACATACCTTATATAAATAAAATATATATATATATATATATATATATATATATATATATATATATATATATATAAAACCTTTGTTTTTGCAATTTCCTACGTTCGAAATCTCGGTGACTATTAATCAGAATTTAAATGAAGGCTCATTGGAAAGCTAATGACCTGAGTTGTGTAGTGGGCTATGTAACATTTGCCCTTAAGGTCGCACATTATTGTTTCAACAAGTGGGGGTTACTTTTCTATATTAATTTAACGTTGGAAATTATAACTATTTGAAGATTTAAACAACAAAAAATTATACTTTGAATGTTAATTTTTTTGTTCAAAACTTTCTATTGTTGCCAATTAAATAATTTTGTTTAGCACCTGTGCTGAAATATTTAGAAATCAATTTTTAACATAGGGAGAGGAAGGAAGTTAATTATTCTGTATTTTCACTTGATAAACAAAAGATACCATAAAAACTGAATTTAACCTGAAAATCCTATCCAAAAAAAATTGCACAAGCGTTTTAATCTCGATTATTTTCACATAATTCACAAGCTTTATCTGGTTGTTCTGCTGGCAATATATGAAGCCATTTCTTTTTGATTAGCATAATTTGTCAATTAAATATATTACTTACCTGCGATGTACCGTAAACTGCTGGGGACCCAGATGCAGCTTGAATATTTAACAGAACAGATGGCACCATGTCATGGTCGAGGGGATTGGCAACTGTGATTACACCTGTAAGAGTGTTAATCTTGAACAGATTCTGACGATCCCCAGACACAACTGAATAAGTTATAGCTGAAAATACAAATAAAAGATAAATGTCATGCAAATGAAAAATATGTATATAAAAAGCCGACATTATTTGAAGATTGCAAGCAATATTTATGTGGACCAATATTTTATAAAGGAGGAAGTACATTTTTCATTAACTGATTTGTTAAGCCAGATCGACAGGGCTAAAACGTGTATTTTTTAACACTAAATATCTAATTTAAAGGCAAAAATAAAAGAGCAAGGTATATAATTTGTGGAGATCCAGGAAAAAAAATAATTTGGATTTTAAGTTAAAAATAAAGTGTTCCACAAGGATTATTTAATTTAACAGTAAATGTGAAAATCCAAGAAAATTTGGATTCGGATACAAATCTCAACAAATGCAAAGTTTAATCTATATCCAAGTATGAAAAAGGCACAAATATCCTTAATTATCTGTCCTATAAGATCTTACATCATAGGAGTATGGCTTCATCCATTACTACAGTTGTCCTTAGCAAGCCAAGGGAGTCTGCATGATCTTAAAACAGAATTTAAGTTTTGAAAAAAAAAAAAATAATAATTCCATGAATACAGAGATTTTTCACCTATATATGCAACAAGCTATAGCTCATTAATTTCTAAATTGACAGTATCATACAACACGGATCATGTTCTGATTCAACCAAATAACGGAAATAATAGAAAACAAGTATAATGCTAAAACTAAAGACAATTAGCAACTCTGTAGAACTAATAAACCCAAATATACACTCTTAACACTTATCCTCGAGTGGCCTCTTGGCCTTGATAAGTGGTGATGCCTTTGTAAAAAAAAAAGGGAGGGGAGAATGCTCAATATTCTCAGAATGCAGCTAGTGGTTCATTTCATAACTCTAAATAAAACAATTTTATAGCATGAAATAAAAAGAGTGAAACATGGTGATGTGGAGACCCAGAATAAATATAAATCAGCTGGATTTGAAGTTGAAAGTGAATGATATTTAATCCAAGTAAAATTCGATTCAGATTAAAGAAATTCAATGTGGATACAAATTTCCCCTAAAAAGCTAAAACTATCCTTAATTGTCTGTCCTACAAATCCTTACATCATTGAAGTTCCTTTTCTTTTCTACAGGATCCATAATCCTGGTACATTGAGGGATCCACCCATCACAATAGTTCAGTCCAAACCAATAGTTTTCATGATCGTAAAACAGAATCGTGTGCTTTGATATTTGATAAAGAGACATCATGAACACGATTTTGCAGCTTATATAACAAAGTATAGCAATTTAATTTATCTTTGGACACATTACGAACTTGGTTTCCATAAAAATCATAATCTGATTCAACCAAATAACTAAAATAATTAGAAACAACTATATTAAAATTTACAAAACAACAACTGTATATATGACTTATAAAAAAACCCAAAGTGAAAATGCTCAATATTTCAGGATGAGCTATCTAAACATCTTGAGAATGCACCTAGACACCAAAGCCAACAGGATTTGGGCCATTGGCTTTTTCCCTGAGGTATGGCTCTGGTATGTGCAGTTCTAGGAGGTCAACCCTTTCAGGCTTTACCTTCTTCCTTTGAGAAGGGATTAGTTTATTCCTAATCACCTGAGGCGCCTCTACCAATAAATATGCCCAGACATTTTGCATGCAAGAGTACTCACCCTCTAGGGTGCTAGCTTTTCAAATCCCACTTTCCGATTTTTGTGTCACACCATGCCATTGTAAGACGGAGACAGAATTACGTAATGTACCTGATTGCTTAAGAGAGATATGAACAAGGATGGAGTTATGCTGCTTCCATAATTTTAAGCCTTTTCGCCTGAACTTGCAACATTTTGAATGGGAGTGCTAATATAATCTCTAGTTTCGAACCGATTGATTCTATTGTACTACAATTTAATTAATAGTTATATTTGTTTTAAATAGTTTACACAAAGAATAACCTTTTCTTTTGTAATTCAACCATTTGCCAGTCTGTAGATTTATTGATTTACATTTGTTGTGCATCTAACCGTTTAATTATCTGCTAAGTCAAAATTATAGCAAAAAATAACTTGCTTTTCATTATTATTTTAGTATCCTTTTAGACGAATCAAAACTATTTTTAGTCTACTTAAAAAATAGCGACTGATAAACGATTCGAACTGAAAATATTCATTATATATATATATATTATCATTGAAAATAATAAAATAGGAAAAAATTAATTTTCTTCAGATAAAAATCTTATTTGGTGGTGGGGAGGGAGGTTTGCTGATTATAAGTTATTCAATTACTAGAATGTGGATTTATATGAAAACATTTTTTTGTTTGTATAATTTTCTATAAACAAAGATTGGCAAAGTTTTTAGTCATTGGCAAAGAACTTTAAAAAATTGATACGTTTTCTTTTGAAACTATTTCTGGAAAATACAAATCAAATTTATTGGCAAAACAATAGCAAAGTGTGTAACAAACAATGTAAAAAGATATTAGATATTACAGCGATATATAGAGTTTGACGGTTTGTCAAAAACTACTTCGAACATGGATATGGTAGACATTGGTACAACCTCTTCTGGCATGCTGTTCCAAGGAGTAGAAAAACGGATAGGATGCTGACTTTCTTCTGTTTTTTTTTTCTTTTTTAATTTTCTTCCTTTGAAGATTGTAACGCTGGGTATAGGACAGCCAAACCAACTGTCAACATTGCCCTGCTTTTTATTGAAATCAACCGACAGCTCTTTAGTATTCTCGTTGTTCCCTAAGTGCAATTTTCTGGAACTCTTTGGCACTTGGTTGACGAGCAATATTAGTATGGTAGGATTTCAGGTTCTTCATAAGCCCTGTGGCACCTATAATAACTGGTATGATTGATATCTCCCTAAGATTCCAGTTTCCTTTCATGTCATACATGTGACCTTTAATATTTGGTCTGTTTCTCCCTGTCAGCTCTGTTCAGACCGCCATCATTAGGAACACTCACTTCAACCAAGGTTGCAACTCTAACTTATTCCATATAACTATGTCATGTTTCACATCAGCATTTTCAAGGTTGGTGGCTGTAGGGATAAAATGGTCGTAATGTATGGCATATAAGTCATTTCCAACTGTTCTGTCAGGTTGATGTTCCCAGGATTTGCTGCTTCATTGGATATTTATTTTTTTACAAATGGTCCAGTGGTTGTTAAGACACACGTGACTATCTTTCATAAATATTTTACCAAATGCAGTAGTTTAAACTACAGTGATAAAAATATGTATTTCTACCAAAGTACATAAAAAAATGATAAAATTCTATTTTATAGAATCCATTCCAGACAAGGCATGAAGCTACTTGATGTAAGGAGCTAACAAAAACGAAAGATGATTATTGTGAAGAAAGGAGATGCCCATTGGTAGAAGGAAAACAGTCAGCAGGAAAACAGTTCTACAATCGTGTAGTTCTTAGAACGACGCTACGGGACTAGAAAGCTGTATTGCAGTAAGGTACCGAAACAGAAAATTGCTGGAAACAAATTCTGAAGACTATATGCCAGCCACAGTATTTATAAAAATAAAGAACCCAGACCAGCAACAACACATCTGTAAAAGGAAAAAAGTTGGACCAATCAAATTGGTTTGATTGTAGATTTGTAAAAATAGAGAACAGCTTCAATTACGTGAAAGTGTTTGGAGCAATAAAGAGCACCGATTTTCAGAAAAGCAGACGTAAGTTTGTAATGTTTCAATGAGGAAGAGATAATGAATATTTTTTTATTATGAGAGACCATTCCATTTTTGCCATTGACTATCGCATTTGTTATGCTGTACAGTCACAGTTGAGGTGATGGGTTAGGGTTATCATAAACGATATTAAAGACATGGATGCTGTTAACACAGGAGCATAATTTAATCTTAGTCTTAACTAGTGTTAGATTAGTCAGAATCAAGAATAAGAAAATGTTAAATCAGAATCACAAAATATTTTCCAATGTTTAAAACATTTTTTCATTACTGATACTAATGATAAAAAATTATTCATTTTAAACTATCAGTGAAAGCAAAATTTATAGATCAATCTTCACAAGTGTATTTTTACGTTTTCAAAAATATATGCATGGATAACATGGTCTTTACAGTAATCAACAAATAAACGCAACAAGCAACAACTTTAAAGGTAAACATTTATAAATTTTCAAAGAATCAGTAATTGTATCGGTTGGTTGGTTGTTTTACGACATATCAACCCTTTTCGGGTTATTTAATGCCGAATCCAAAGATTTTGAAGAAAAAAAAATTTAACGGAATATATTTGTTGTTTTCAAGTCGGTTTCTATTCAACTCATAGTTGGAACCCTAACAGGTACTACCACTCCGGGTCAGAGTGGACCTGGGAGCAATAGTAATTAAAGGGTGGCTCCACACTCCCCAAAGCCTGCAAGCTGGGGCCTCACCACTGGATATAGTTTAAGGTCATATCCAGGACCCTAATTGTATCGGAATCATGAAAAATATTCGAACCGCCCTATCATTAATCATAACCAATCTAACATTAAAGTCACAACTTGTTTGGGAACATACATTTACATGTTTTTATGGATAACTAGATCATTACTTACCATGGGCGGAGTTAGAAATTGTTGCACGAACTCTTCCCACCATTGTGCCCGACTTGTCCATTTCAGAAACGGAAAAACTGTATTTGCTCTCAGAGAATATTGGTATAGGAACATTTCTGTCACTGACACTTATGGTAACATTTGCAGATTTGAGTGTGTATAGGCCGCCTCCATCTCTGGCTGTTATCTGAAGCTCGAATAATCTGGGGGCATTTGGAAGTGATTTTGACAGAGAAATCACCCCTAGAGAGAGAAAAATATAAATAGATAACTAATTTAATACATTTATAAATGCGATATGAAAAATGTATGCATATTCAATACGTGTAAGCACATACAAGAGGACATCATAAATACATTTGCGTCATACACAGAAATAAATATTGTTAGTTGGTAGATGGTTTTGTAATAGGGATACTAATTACCAAGGCCAAAATGCCATTCGAGGATAATCAGTGTTAAGTGACCGGTGAAACCACATCCAGATGATCAGTAATGGTGGGAATTGAGTAGATTTGATTATTAACAAGAACTTTACATTCGGTTTGAAAACAATCATGTTTTAGTCAGCTAAGAATTAGCCTCGCATTATTGTGTTCTACAGTTGCTTAGTTCTAGCAAAGAAATCCCTTTTTATAGAATGTTCGTCTAGTTTCAGGCACAGATAGAGAATAAGCGACATTTTTGACAGTGGTTTTAGCTAGATGAGTGTTTGTGAATGTTTACAGGTGGATGGATCATAAATTGAAGCTCATTCAAACAGCTGCCATGAAAATAACGATAGAGAAAAAATAGAACCGTGAAATCTTTACTCTAAGAAAGAGGTAGTGGAGAGGAGAAAAGGGACGCCACCCACTATATTTCGAAGCCAGTTTTACACCCTGTTCAGACAGGAAAGGTGCTCCAAGCAACTCCTCCCTAAATGTAGGAACAGTACTCCATTTTAGGACATACTTAGCTCTTATAAAGGTAGAGTATTAGGTCAGGAATTAGATCCCTTTCTGGAGTGCTAGAATGATCCAACCATTTTTTCAGCAACTTTGGCAACAGTTTTGATGCAAGTTTTCCATTTTTGATCAGAATTGAAGGTCAATCTCAGTTTAAAATTGCAATCAAGAAACCATATAACATTCTTCATGTGCCTCATACAAAACAAAATTGTTCATGAACACTTTCTTTCAAAGGAAGTCCCATCAGTGAAACATTGCACATGATTGCTTCCTTGAAGGGTACAAGATGGTCATCAATGTTACCAATTCAATCCTCTCATAATATTCTTTATTAACCAATATTCTCTTGTTTTTGGCCTTAAGCGGTGATTCATTAGTTTAACAAAAAATGGTTACAGACTATGAAAAAAGGTGCATGAAGAATTCTAAAGAGTATAGTAGATTAAACGTTGTGAACATTATGATGGACGGACATTTTGAAGCATGCAAACGGGGAAAAATATGCAGAAAAGTTTTAATTTCTGAACGATAACTCACTAGAACATTTGAAATTTAAATCAGAAATAAATCATGGAAAAATAGAAAAATGGGAATTATGAAATAATTTTGGAAAAGATTATCTTCAAATCCAGTGTCACTAAATACCATCCTACTAAATAAATGCTAGTCATGGAGCATCCTAATAAACTTTCATTAATCATTTCCAATCCTCCCATAATATTCATTAATCCAAATCCTCTAGTTTTTGTTTGCCTTGATAAGTGATGACCCATTAGTAGGACTGTGACAGCAATATTCTTTTCATTCTTTTGACAAGTATATATCCGACACAGCTAGATACTCAATCAACCGAGAACCACATCAGTCTATATAAAAACATAAGATATTAACGGATATATACTCAATGAAAAGAATATACTGCTGTCATAGCCCTACTCATTAGTTAAAAATAAATTGCTACAGACTATAAGAAAGAAAACGTTCAAAGCGTACAGTAGTCAAAAGGTTGTGTTGGATGAACATTTCGAAACCTGCAAGGAAAAGAAATACAAAACTGTTTTACTCCCTAAACAGTTATTTGCAATTTAAATCAGATATAAGCCATTAAAAATAGTACAACATTGGAAATTAAAAGAAAACATTGAGAAAAAAGTAAATCAAAGTCAAACTCACCACTTCGCAAATGGATTCTAAAGTATCCAGCTTCATTTCCAGATAAGATGGAGTAGCCAATTGTCCCATAAGAATGAGCAGAATCTTTATCAGTGGCCTGGACAGTAATTATAGGCGCCCCGGGAAGAGTATCTTTATCAAGATTTGTACTGTATTCTAACGGGTAGAACTCAGGATGGTTGTCATTTACATCTTCCAGTGACACCTTCACAATGGCAGTCATATAAAAGCCATCTACAGATACAAAAAAGTCAGAAGAAAAATTAATGTACATATATAATAGATCAGCTAAAATACTTATATTTATAATATAAACACCGATTATATTTGATTTGTTTATAATATAAACACCGATTATATTTGATTTGTTTATAATATAAACACCGATTATATTTGATTTGTTTATAATATAAACACCGATTATATTTGATTTGTTTATAATATAAACACCGATTATATTTGATTTGTTTATAATATAAACACCGATTATATTTGATTTGTTTATAATATAAACACCGATTATATTTGATTTGTTTATAATATAAACACCGATTATATTTGATTTGTTTATAATATAAACACCGATTATATTTGATTTGTTTATAATATAAACACCGATTATATTTGATTTGTTTATAATATAAACACCGATTATATTTGATTTGTTTATAATATAAACACCGATTATATTTGATTTGTTTATAATATAAACACCGATTATATTTGATTTGTTTATAATATAAACACCGATTATATTTGATTTGTTTATAATATAAACACCGATTATATTTGATTTGTTTATAATATAAACACCGATTATATTTGATTTGTTTATAATATAAACACCGATTATATTTGATTTGTTTATAATATAAACACCGATTATATTTGATTTGTTTATAATATAAATACCAATTAACTCTAAAAACACTGAAGCAACAATTCATATTCAAATCTACATATTTGGATTCAGTTTATGTATTTTACGCCACATCAGTTTGACAAAAAATTTTTTAATGTGAAAACAGTGCCTATTGGATAGATTTTAAAAACAATGTTACTCTTTTTCACCCCCAAACAAGGCATAGGTGTTACTTGGAACGTAAGGGACTACTAATTGGGATTGTATCTAACAGAAGTGTAGGGGGTTGAGCAACGAGATGCCTGTTCATATTATATTTAAATGCCAGCAGGTTAATACAGTAAGGGTATTAGCAAACAGGGAATTCTAAAGTTTAGCAATCTAAAGGAAGAAACTATTAGAGTAGAAAGCTTTCCAGCATCTAAAGACTTCAACAGTGAAGGGTGAGATTTTGCTGCTGGTTGTATTAATAAGGAGTAAATACATCGAGAAAATACAAGGGTAAGGAGTTCCATCAGAACATTCTACTGAAGTACTTGTACAATAGGCACAGAAATGCAACATTGTGACGACGGGACAGAAGTTAAATTTTGATCTTTGACCAACATTGCTTGACCAATTATTAGTTTAGTTGCTTTGTTTTGTTAACATATCCTTTTGGTAAAAAAAAAAAAAAAAATTAAGCTTCACCTTCTTATCATCAAATATTTGTTTATAGTATTTGGTTTAGCTGTTTCATAAAGGAAAAGGTTTTGTTTACCCCAAACTAGTTACAGTGCCACTTGCTTGTAAAGGACTATTATTTGGGGACACAATTTGCAAGGCTACTATGTAGGGAGTTCAGCAACAAGATGTCTGTTTACATTACACTTGACCTGCATTATTAGTCATAAAAGCATTGTTTTTGTTTTTGGCTTTACAGAACATGATTGCATTTTGCAAAAGAAAAGGAAAAAAAAAATGTTTGGTACATTTTGTCAGAAAACCGGTATTTTCAGACCGACTGACTAGGTAGCACCATTAATACCTATTTGAAGCAATTCATATACCACAAGTTCATACATCTGTCAATGGTATTACTTTATTGCAGAATCCTCAGAGAATGTTCCCTCAATTTCTGGATACACAATCCTTCCATATTATTTGATGCTGAGCAAATATGCAATTAACTCTACATAAGTGCAGATCTAATCCTAAGTGGGGAGTTAGTCAGAAAAACGTTTGTTTACATTACATTTAAATTTCTGCATATTAGTAAAGTCGTGGGAGCAGATGGGGAATTCCGAAGGCAAATGGTCCGAAAAAAATCAATTAGAGTAGACAAAATTCCAGTCTTTAGGGACCTCTTAAAAGAGTGGGATTTTGCTGCTAGTCATATTTGATGGGGATATTCATGCTGAAGGGGTACCACGTGCAGTAAGTTCATTCGGAGGCAAAACCAGAGGAAAAATGATTATTCCTCAAGAAAAGTTTGAACTGACAACCTTCATCTTTAAGTGCAACACGAGGTAAAAAAATCTTAACCACGCTTTTATTTGCTTCCCTCCCTTAAGCGGAAAATAGATTAGAAGAGAGGTGAAGTAATACCTAATTAAACACTGTATATGGTAAACCTTATCTTGTGAATTTTCTTTTTTTTTGGTGTCATAGGTGGCAGGATAAGTACCCTTTGGTTTTTTTTCTATCATGAGTAAAATATTGAGAATGTGTGTGTGTGTAAGAACAATTCTCAACCTATATACTCAACGAATTTTTGATCTACAGGCTTGAAATTTGGGATATAGAGTATTCAGACACTTGGAAAATTTTTTATTCAGTTTTCATCTGGATGAAAAGGGCTAAGGTTATCGTACTTGACTTACTGTCTTTAGGTTTTAGTTTCTATCTCAGTTCGAGTATTTATTTTTATTTTTTTACTTACAAGAAGTGAACAGTTTAGAAAAAAACTTAATACTAGCACGCATATATCTCAGTTTCTGTACGAATAAAATATATTTATATGTAGTCTACGACCGGACAAGACTGGGTAGTCTTCTAGTATATATATATTGACCATAATTGCATATTAGAATTCATAAAATCGATTGAAAATAAAACAAAGAACACTGATTAATATTTATTCAGCATATGTCCCTAATCATTTCCCTGTATGTGACAGGCACCCTGTATGGGACAATATAAATTTTTGTCAAGGATTTGTTTTCATCTCACTGAGGACAAAACAGATATTACTTTGATCCAATGATATACAAGCCTGTCAAAACAGTTTTATCTTTCTTTTAAGCTATTCCGATCAATGAAATAGAGGAACATCTTACTTTACTTTATATCCAAGATTAGGCAAATTTTCCCATGTAATATTTACACAACAAACTGAAACTTGGAGAGAGACAAGTTCTGTAAAAATTAGATTCAGTCAAAATTATGAAGAGTCAAAGTTGTTTCCTGGTTTAAATTATGAAACATTTATCATTACAAATTTGCTAATGAGAAAAAAAAAAAAAAAAAAAAGAATTTCAATTTGCTGATATGAAAATCAGAAGTGAAAAAACATTCCCCATTTGTCTCCGTAATTACAATTTCAAAACTTGTACTAAAAATACATTATGTACAATGATACTAATTAAAAAGCCTGAAAATCAATTACAATTTTAATGAAGAAATATAATTAAAAGGAAAGAAAAAAAAAAAGACTCGTTTTACCGAAATGTACTTTTTTTAATTTCTAGAAAGGTTTTATATTTATAACATTAATATTGAATTTATTAAAGACGATCTGAGAGAAGTGAAGTAGATAATATTTTAAAGGCAGGAATGAAAATCCGGCCTCAACTATAAAAATGATTTTTATTTCGATTTTCACATAAAATCTATCACATTTCAAGTCATAGTTTCGTACAAATGCAGAATATGGACCATGATGAAATATTAATGGGATTCAGAAACCTATTCTTAAAGCGAGGGAAGAGCGTTTTGTAACTATTTCATACTTTCAACTAATAATTTTTAAAAAATCCTCTATGAATAAAAACCCTATCTAAAATCAAGGATTCAAAAGAATTTCTAATCTAATAGGTCTTGCACTGTTAGCTAGGCTTAAACCTCTGTCTCAGTAATTTTAATGGTAGGTGCTCCGACAAAATACAAGCCCTTGTATCCCCTCGACATAAATACCCCCCTCCGACAAACAAGCAGCAAAATCCTACCCCTACACAGAAATTCTCAGATTCCAGAAAGCCTTCTGCTCTAACAGTTTCTTCCTTAGCACTGCTAAACTTTGGAATTCCTTTCTGGGTCCCTGCTTCCCTGACTTTACTGACATGCTAAAGTTAAAGTGTAATATAAACAGACACTTGCTACTCAGCTCCTTACATAGTATCCCTGAAAATTATGTCACAGATAGTAGCCCTCTACATCAAAGTAGCATTGTGCCTTATTTGTGATTAAAATGAAAAAAAAAAACAAAAAAAACTGTAGTTTAAATAATGACCTGGCCAGATATAAGCTTGAAAGTCAATTTCTTAAAGCCGTCCAACATATGCCATCATGTAAAATTGCCCGCTAAACTGATGATATGGATTCACTGACCACTGATATTCATTGCTGACCCCCTTCTCTGTAGATAACTTCTGACCCGCAAATCATTTTCTATTTAGATTTCGATGCTATTTCGGAAACTAATGCTGTTGCTTCCACTGGAAAGACCAATTCAAAACATCTGAAGAACTTGGCTCACATTTAAAATTAAATATGGAGATCATACCTAAATATAGCTGATATCTTAATATTTAGATATGAAATTCAATGTAGGAGAAGTAATGTTAAAACCAGAAATTCTTCAGGCCTAAAGATAACTTGAAAACATGCAAATGTTGAAATCTTACCTCGATCATCAGCTCGAATTGGGAATTCAAACACCGATTTCTTTTCATAATCCAAAGGTTTGGCCACACAGATTCGTCCAGTGTTACTTTCAATATAAAATTCCGTTGGTTTCTTATATCCCATGCCATCTGCAATTTTGTAGGTGACTTTGGAGTCAAAGCCGCAGTCTGGATCACTAGCAGACACCTATAATTAACAAGCAGAGAAAATTAGTTTAAAAAGATGAAAAAATAAAAAAATAATGAATCACAACTGTTTGAGTTGAAGCAGACGTGGTTACAATTTAATACAATTCAACTTCAGTTTGTTTATTTACTCCTTTTAAAATTAGATACAGGATCTCGAAATCTGTGCCATTTTAGAGGCAAAGAGTAATATTTTTAAATTTCAGATATCATTCATTCAAGACAATGCAGATCAAGAATAAACCAATTTTATGAGTTTGTTTTGTAGTTTTTTTTGTTTTTTTGTTTTTACTTTTAGCTGAACAGAAACTGCTTTTATAATCTATTGGCCAGTAAAACTAGCAATTTTTGTTAATTTTAAGTTTATAATTTTCAAGAAACAAAAGTAAAATATATTGATACAGATTCAAGATAGAATCTATATGAAACATGAATTGGGAAAGAATATAAAATCTTATGAATAAAAAAAAAGTTTCTATTTCTCTTGTATTTTTATGGAGAAGAAATAAATAACATCTAAAATGTTTAGCAACGTTTTAAATAATGAATCAACTTTCTTAAAATAAAATGGAAGATAATAAAACCCAAAAATTATTAGAAAATAAAAGAATTTGAACAAAGCAAAAATATATTGTGAAAGTTTAAATGTGTTCAAATTCTGTGAGTAATTTTCGATGAAGAATATGGTCGAGCTACAAACCACCGATTAAAAGAGGATGGAGTAACCTTTTAACGTTTTCATTTTTTTTTTTTTAGGTTTCGTGTATTTTTTCCATTTCTCATAAATTTTATGATTAAGGAAAACGTAATAGCAATCCTGTTGTGCTTTTACAAAATGATCAAAAACAAATACAATTACTTCAGTGATCCGAATGAGAAAAAAAAAAAAAAATTTTTAAACATATCAAAATTCATTTATAAAAAAAAAAAAAAATACAATTACTTCAGTGATCCGAATGAGAAAATAATTTTTTTTTTAAACATATCAAAATTCATTTATATATATATAAAAAAAAAAAAGAGCATGCAAGGTCACCCTCCACGAGTGAAAAATTTACTTTTACTATGACTAGTGTTTGTTCAAAATTTTTTAAAATTCAAGGATTTTTTTATTGAGAAAAGTGCGAAATGAGAACAAACAGTTGGACGAACGATTTTGGGGCAATTTCACCACTATAATGCCGCCTTCCATCCAAAGTGCTTCATACTTATATATTTAGAACATGAAGGAGGAAGAAAAATCGCAACAATGATATCTAACATCGAGCCGTCTGATGGACAACTTAATGTCAGTAAAAGAATATTATTCATATTTACGTAAACATCCATGAATAAATATAAAAGATATGTAAAAGCAAAAAAAAAAAAAAAAAAGTAATAATGTAAATATCTACAAATATTCGTATACCTTCATTATATTTAAAATTCTGATCAGGAAAAGAAAAACAAAAAGAGACTAATAGAAATAGAAAATATTATGAAAGGGACATAACTCTGCTCAGAATGGCAAAACGTTAGCAAAACGGAAGAATTCTTCGATAAAAAAAGGACCTGAAATATTTAGTAAATTTAGAAAAATAAGCTAAATATAAAAAGACAAAAATAAGTGGAAAGAAAATCGACAGAGAAAGAAAATGGGTAAAATATGATTATAAAAGAATCATCTGGCAAACTGGAAACTTTTTTTCCAGTCCCTTCTTTTCAAATCATGCCTAAAATAGTGAGCTTTCTGGAATGTTGGGGATTATGAGTGAAGAAAACAGATTGATGAGAGGATCAGAAGAAAATAAGTTCTCAAATTACCATCCATTTGGTTTTTGTTTGCTGAACAAAAGCCGCTAATAGCCCAACACACAATGTTATAAAGCAACCACTTTCTATTACTTATTTTTGCAATAAGTCTTCCAGCTTTCAGATTCGCCACCCAATTTCCTATTCCCCTCTCCCACTCTTTTTTCAGCATTGAACTAACTCTCCACCTCACCAAGATAGAAAAAAAGTTGAGTGGCAGTTGCTTATATCTTCTGTCTGGAAAATGAAGAATGAATGAAAAACAAAACTAATGTTGATTTTATATGTGTGTGTGTGTGTGTATATATATATATATATATAAGATTCTTTTATAATATGTGTGTGTGTGTGTGTGTGTGTTTAACTGAAAATTCGCATGCATACTTTGAGAATAGTAGCAGTGTACATGTGAAACTAATAATTTGAAAAATAAGGAAAGAATGAAAAACAATATATACACTAGCAGGGAGACCCGAAGTTGCCCGGCATTGAATGATGATCAATGAAGGTTTCACACTCCCATATTTTTGTTTTCAAAATTGGTGAAATCGATCATTTTTCACTGAAAATCAATTGATTATCTACTCTAGTTGGAGACTCATCAAGGTACACAGGGGATGAAGCTTCAAATGCCTTCCCGCAGTGATTGGTCCGTAATACTTTGTAGTCTACATTACATTCCAGAGAACCTACTGCTGATTTTATAAAATTATGTTTGCATATAATACAGGCTTGAATTTAAGTTTAAAATGCAAAAGTCAATTATGGTTCAATTAAACATTCATTTCAAACTCGCCTGTCATATCAAATAATCTACTATTGATTTTATGTTGGGCTTTTCTGCTTGTGATGTTAGGCTGTATAAAGGTATTAACTTTGGTCAACATCGCTTATTCTTCAGATTTTTTAAATTATCAATATTTATCGAAGAGATTTCGATAAAAAAAAAAAATATCTAAAAACACTGTCAGATACATAAAGTACATTTGTGTGAAATTCCATAAAAATCGACCTAGCCGTTTCGGAGTCCAGAGGGAGTGAACCCCCACTTAAAAAGTTCCTTATATATATATATATATATATATATTTCGATTTTTCCACACTAATAGAATAGGTTACAGGACAGATAAGCAAAAAATATAGAATTAGTTTTCAATTTTAATGTATTTCCTTTCTTTCTTAGGAATATTTCGGTAGCACCTAAAATGGTATAGTTAAAAAACTGAGTATGTTACATGCCTGTTTACTAGAATATGTAATTCTATACTATATACCCATATTATATTCCTAAAAGATCCTTCCAAATACTTGATTAACTGTATTAATTGATATTTCATATAAAGATTGTTAAAATTTCACAAAAAATTAAAATTATCTGAATTTCCATAAAGAGCTTCCACATAAACTTTTCCCCTTTGCTTAAACTAAATATAGCCAACATCATTAATTCTTACGCTTATCAGCTGTTTAAAAATGTAATATAATCTGTTCATTAGACAATGTGCACATTTTATTAGGACGATTAATCAGAATCGATATTGGAAATATTTGAGCCTATTCTCTGATGCCAAACACGATTCTTAGTTTTTCTTTGTTTTTGTTTAAAACTTATTTTCCATTGTGGGTATTAATGATATATATTCAAACTAAAATTTCTATATATAAACAGTTTACTTTTGTTCGTTTTCATGTTTGAGAAAATGTACATATTACATGGATTTTTATGGTAATTCAAGAAGAAAATAAAATCAGCTCTAGAACTAATACAGGGTGACCCCCTCCCCCCCCCAAAAAAAAACAAAAGCTAAATGGAGGCCATCTAGAACATATGCTGTAGAACGGAGAAAAAAAAAGGCCAAAGACCCTAGTGTTTTGATGTGATGTTTTGAATATAATAAACTAGTTATAACCAAAGTTTCATTTCATTCGGACAAAATATTAAGAAACGGGGCCTAAGTAGAGTTGGGGCCCGTTTTTTTTGGGTCACCCTCTATTAGGTTGGTGCAAAAACAATTTTGTTTTCTCACATATGCTATTTTATATATGATTTCTGAATTAATTCATTGATTGAGATATATATATATATATATATATATATATATATGCATGTTAGATATCATTTTGAAGAGCGTTTTTCGCTCTATCGAATTGTTATTCACTACCGTTCACAATCTCTTCATTTTTTGCAGTTTTTTCGACAGCATGGACAAAATTAAAATCCACACGATTTTCTTGTTCCACTTCAATTAGGCCGAAAACCTGCCGAGACAGCTTGACCATGGAACCACTTAAGAACGTGTGGCACAACGGTGGTTCAAGAAATTTCACAATGGTGACGAGAGCCTTGAAGAAAAAGATGGTCGCAGCCAGCTGACTGATTGATAAACATTTGAAAGCCTTAATTGAAAGGCTATCCTTGCAATACCACACGAGAAGTTGCTGTTGAACTCTAGGTCGACCACTCAAGTTGTTCGCCATTTAAAGCAAATAGGCAAGTCAAAAAGTCGGATAAATGGGTGCCACATGAATTGAATGATAAAAGAATCGTTGTTTTGTTGGGTCTTCTACGCTTTTCAGCATAACAAAAACGACCCATTTCTTGAGCGCATTGTGACGTGTGATAAGTGGATCCTCTACTCTATGGTGATTTTTTGTGACCAGTTTCATCAATCACAGCTTCTTGAATCCAAGCGAAACGATTACAATGGAGAAGTACTGCTGACAAATTGACAAAATGCACCAGAAGCTTCAATATATGAGGTCGAGATTGGTCAATATGAAGGGACCCCTTCTCTATGACAACACTCACCCGCATGTTGCTCAACTGACTCTACAGAAGCTGAACGACTTGGGCAACAAGACTGCCTGATCCACCATATTCACTGGACGTCTCGTCCTCCAATTATCACTTTCTCAAGCATTTCAGCAATTTCCTGTGCAAAAAATGCTTAAAAGTCGAGATGATGCTGAATCGGCCTTCAAGGACTTCATCGCTTCCAGAACTCCGGATTTCTATGCTACTTGGATAAATAAACTTGTTTCTTGTTGGCAAAAAATATACGATTCCAATGGGTTTTATTTCGATTAATAAAGTTTATAATGAAAGGAGTTATGATCTATTGAAACTGAATGTCAAAAGGAGACATTATTTTTGCATCAACCTAATATTTACAGGTTTCAAAAAAGTCAAAATCCTATCAGAATCAGAAAAATATTGGAATCGTTCCATCACTTATATATTTATAAAACTGCTCGTCCACTGTTGTGGCGATGAAGACCATGAACATCACTGATGACGCTCTGACATGTGCATGAAATTTTTGTGGCAAGCATTGTGCAAACTCTCCAATCGCACCTCTCCCGAGTTGGCACCATTTTATTCTAGTGGCAAGTAGAAATTCAACATGATTGGAAACAATGCCGAGATAAGCAGAGAGAACATATAGTGCCTGCTATTCCCAAATGGTCATCCATTATTGCTTAACTTCGGTGATCTGATGATAACTGGTGTGTCAGCCCTGTGTGTGTGTATGTGCCTATATATTACATACCTAATATATAAAAGGGTACACCATAGTGAATATTTTTCAATCAATATACATGAATGTTGTGTTGAGAATCAAATTTAAACTAAAAGAAAAAAATGAAAAAGACTGAAGTCTAATCAATCAGTTCAAAGTGAAGAATTTAAAGCGTTTCTAAATCAGAACAGGAAAAAAAAAATGTT
>NC_136484.1:165862423-165952423 GCF_053919585.1 Euprymna scolopes | reverse complement strand
AAACATAACTGAACGGTGGTTAAGTGGTTAACGACAGGGAATCAAAACCTATGTGTGTCAAGTTTGAATCCAGTTCGTTCCACAGAAGGACTTTCATCCAACTCATACTTATCGATCTCGAAATGATAGATCTTATTTGACTGATCTTGTCAGGGTGATTTTAGCTTTTCTTTTTCAATTGTAATATAAACCTGCATTTTTGCAGGTAAACAGACAAATAATTCTTAATATGCCATATTGCATCTAAACATTGAACATTGTCTAAGAATGTCTACTGATCCTGATAGATATAACATAATATTGGTGCCAAATTTCTGCTGTAATATTTTTATCTGTAGATGAAATATATATATATATATATATATATATATATATATATATGTGTGTGTGTGTGTGTGTCATTGTCCTTGTTTTCATCAATTTAAAACATTTATAAAAAAGTCAACTGACAAGTTATTTTTAATACATCTTTTTAAAACTATACATATATATCTGTGTGTGTAGTCCTACTACTTGCTAAATATTATTCTATATCAAACTACATGACATCTATATGTTTTATATACCACACACATACATACATACATACATACATACAGTAGCTTCCTTCAGTCTTGACAGACTATGAACACCCATTGTAAGGATGTCTGTGCATGTAATGCTTGTGGCAAAAGTTGTGCAATCTCCAACTACATCTCTCCGGATTGATGCTGTTGAATACCAGTGGCAGGTGGAGGGTCAAGATGACTAGAAGTAATGTCAAAATAAACAGAGCACATACAGTGCCTATAATTCCCAAACAGTTACCTACCTGATAATAGCCAGGCTCAACGTTGCTTAACTTCAATGATCTGATGAAAAGAGAGCAGACTTCTATGAATTAAAAAGTTCTGTTAAAAATTCCATTCAGATTCCAGAGTTTACCAAGATGCAATTCAAGTTCAGCGGTTACATCAATACAAATTATCCATCCTCATCTCAAAACTTCAGAAACAACATTCACGATAAAACTTAACATTTTTTTTTTGTTCCTGACTCTGGTAGATTATATAAAAAGGATGACAAGAATTTAAAGTACTTTTGCAATATGATCTGCTGTAAAAACAAAATTGTAACCACAAAAACTGGAATTGTGTTCGTACGCATTAACGTCAAATAATGTTTTATGAGAGTATGAAAAAAAATTTATTAAATACTTTAAATGTTTTTGTTTTTCTTATCTACGAATATAATTTTAATGTCTTAACTTGTCGCTGCTCAATTTGGAAAAGAAACTAATTAAATTACATTTCATCATTTTGTGAATATCCAATTCTGAATTATAAGTTGTCATTTTAAGCAGAAGAAATTCCAATTTAGTTTTATTTTAACTATTTTTCAGACTATGGTGCACCGTTTTGCTTAGATCATCTTTAAAATACGGTTATCTGATCCAAACATATATCATACTAATATTGTGACGACCATACCAACATTTTTTTAGTAGTTATTTCTCTTATGACCATGGTTCTGAGTATGACTTTAAATTAACTTTTGTAGAGTTTGAAACCTTTAAAAGGGATTGAGTCGCCTCTTGTGTTGTTATACTTGAGTTTCCTCTAAATCGTAGTGGTGCGTGTCAAGATTGCAGCTATAGGCTGAACCTAAATCAGTGTTAATTTTTAGTACAACTTATCAAATTTAGAAATGAGATGGTTCGATTGTCAGATTAAGAATATGAAAAGAGGATTGAAAAAGATGACAACTACAACGACAGAAATTCACTAGTCTCAATCTTGAAAAGACTGAGGCCATAAGCAGAAAAAAGCAATCCATAGCGGTGAAGAGTGCTCCACAAGCCTGCAACTCCCGAAAATAAGTCATTGGACAGTAAACCAACAGAAACCAAACCAAACCAAACTACATCAGCCTTGTCAGGTTGAACCAGCTTCCTCCAAAGGAGGATGTTTCATTGGAATATCAAATTCACAAGTAGCTTGTATATCCTCACCAAGGGAGATGAGGACCATGATTTTGGGAGGTGTGAACGTCCTAGTACATATAGCGCCTGGCATTCCCAAATGGTCATCCATCTTGTACTAACCAGGCTCAACGTTGCTTAACCTCATAAGAACTAGGGTGTCAACGTGATCATATTTACAAGAGAGAGGGCACAGAGGAGTGTGAGGATAATCGAACTAGATACATGTCTGCACTGAGAGCAATGAATCTAATGTATGCAATGGATTTGAAGGTTCTTAATAAATTGCAGAACGTCTGTAACTTGATTGGCCCCACTGTTTATTCTTCACTGCAATCTCTTATAGACGTAATATTGCTAGTCTCATTTTTTTTTCCTATAAATTATATTTTGGCATGTATTCTTCAGAATTGTCTCGTCTATTCCTGGCTTCCTTTGTTTCAGCTCATTTGATTCGTTGGTCTAATGGTCTCCATGAATCCGCTGTTTTAATATCTCATTGTAATACATCTTTTTTTTTTTATTCCAATAGCGTTTTTCCCTAGAATTACAAGGTTGTGGAACTCTTCAGGCTCACTGTTTTCCTTATATATATATATATATATATATGCACGCGCTTGTGGAGCACTCTTCACTAGGAATTGCTTTTTTCTGCTTATGGCCTTAGTCTTTTCAAAACTGATTAAATAGACTTTTTCTATTTTTGCAATAATCATCTTTTATTCTTCTTAGCTTCTTATATCAAGTGGCTTCATGCTTTGTCTCAAGCGATTTCCATAAAAAAAAATAAAAGACCAAGAAGTTTCAGCTTAAAAACTTTTATAAAAGGGACTGGTTTGAGAACGAAAATGATTGATATTCCTACCAAACGTGATAAAACTGCCTGCCTCAATTTTAATACTACTAAAAAATAGCTTAAAGGGTGCCAAGAAAAAAAGTATCTTACTAAAACGTTGCATTTGTTATGATTTAAAGTGCTTAGGTTATAAAAGTCAAAACCGTTTTACTAATGAGGCACGACAAATGTACGCAAACTGCTCCTGCTGAGGTCTTGTGATATTTAGGCTCGACAAATTAAGGCACGACAAATGGGGCCTGATGTTTTGCTAAAAACTTAAAAAATTGAGATTTTTTTCATATTTTTCTTTGAAAAAATACCAGTTTAACGTAAACATGTTCATTTAAGTTTGAAAAAAAATGTGACTTTTTTAAAGTTTTATTTTTAGTGTTTTCGTTTAGAGTAAATCTTTAAAAAATTTTTTTAAATACAATAAAAAATAAATTATTTAATTCCTTCAACTCTGAGCCAACCAGTCAGAAAAGTATTTTTAATGAAAAGAAAAGACCAGCATCTCAATCCGTCTAAGTTCTTGACATAAGAATCCTAAGTTGCCAAAATGATGTGCCAAATATTACAATAAAGAATCAGCTGAAACAGGCATACCTTAATTTGTCGTACGTAATTATTAAAACCCGAAATCCAGAAAAGTACATTTTTCATCATTTCAACTTGTTCTATTCGTTCATCTATGTAGGTCTACTCAAAATGAGCTATTCATAGAGTCCTGGATTTCACTTGGAATGTCATAAACTCTGCTCACTTTATCTTTATAAAGTCTTAAAACTAAAGCATTCATCTGATGCAGTCTCAAAAGTATGTACTTTCCAAGTTATATCTTAGAAGTATATTTTATATCGACAATTTTAAAATAAAAATAGATACAGTAAATCTTAAATTTTTGGCCAATAAAAGAATATGGCTGACATTATGAGTTTACTGTTTGTTTCTTTCTCTTATATTTTTAGTTGTTTCTGTTCCAAGATTATTTTTATTATCCCATAAACATAGGAAAACTAAATGTTATTCCTTTAAACACTTCAGAAACATCAGATAACAAAAAAGCTTGGTGGTAGGATACTTCTTTGCTGTAATAATACAATACATCAGAAACAGAATAAAGGATAAATTCCTAATACAATGTGTATAAAATTGTATCATTCAAAAACGTGTACGTATATATATATATATATATGTGTGTATGTGTATATATATATATATATGCATGTTTGTGTGTGTATATATATATATATATATATATATATGCGCGCATGTGTGTGTATATGTGTGTGTGTGCATTATACTGCCAAGGTTTCGTCTGCATGTTATCTTTATACCCAAATGCATAAACATAAAAAAATTTGATTGTTTATTTCAAATCTTGAATTATCAAAATTTAAACCAACTACTATACGGTAATCTTTATTTTATAGAACGCACTATTTGTGAAATATATATATATATATTAAATTATCTATATATCATTATATATATATATATATATATATATATATATTAAATTATGTTTATAAGTGATGAAAGAGTATTTTAATACTGAAAATACTAGATAAAAAAAGGTTTCTTAATGCACCCAAATTCATCCTAGCTATATCTTCAAATAATATTTTATTAGAAATATTAATTTTCCTGAATTATGCAGAAACGGAAATAAAAGCACTTTAATACACCGCCATACTTAATTATTTATATAACACATTTTGTAAGAATTTAGAGAAATGCTAAAATCTTCAAATATATATTACACCTGGAAAGCACCTTCAATTCCGTGTATTATTATTCTAATATATATATATATATATATATATATATAGAGAGAGAGAGAGAGAGAGAGAGAGATAAAAGTGATAATTTTTCTCTAAACCCTTAAAACATTTTGCTAACGTGAAACTTTACAAGGAGCGTTCAGAGACCCCCCCACCCCACCCACCTAAAATTAAATAAGTTGACATAAAATAGAAGGCTATGGTGGATTCTAGTGTTATCTATACTTCAAACTATACATAAATTTCAATTAGAAATAAACAATTTTTTTCAGTAAGTATTTTGTGAAACTAGTACATATGACAAACTAAAACTGTAGATCATTTGTAAGATGATTATCTATGTTGAAACTATAACTTCAAAATAAAACATTTAAATTGTGTATTAAATTACAGTTTGAGAAGAGATACTATTCACACGTCTAACTTGACTTTGTCAGCTACTATATTTTCATTTTTGTTTTAGCTGCTTCATTTTTTTCTCTCCTCTCGTTCTGGTTGTTGAATTGTTATTTTAGTTGACTTTAGAGATCTTTGATCTGCTTTCTTGAGCTTCTTTTCCTCTTCAATTTGAAGCCTTCGACTTACATCATTCATACGCTAAAATCTAAAATCCTAGAATTCCGGAACACTTTCATCATTAAATATAATAACGATGTATGTAAATTTAAAAGCTTAAAGATTCTTTTCCAACTCAAGTGGTGTCCAAAAGATGTTATGCCCCTCTCCCAAAAATATAAAGCCGTTATTACTTTTGAAAAGTGTTCATCTTCGTGATCATTATATAGCAGCATTTTTATTAGCAGAGTAACCACCTTGACGTGGTCTTTTTATAAGTACTTGATTATATAAAAAATAAAAATCGGGAGACCAATTCCAACAACAGAATCAACCCGGTTAAAAAAAAATGCCATGTCGATGCATACAAATATTACTAACACTCATCTAGCTAAAACCAATATCAACAATTTTCCCACACTATGCCTAAATTTAACCACAATTTCCATGAACAACGTTTCTTACCTAGAACTGTCTATGTTTCGTAGCTTTCAAGTTAGACAAGTTCTTGATTCTTAAATAATCAAATTCTATCCAATTTCCACCACTCCTCCTCCCACCGACTGCCTTACACTCATAAATCATCATCCTTAAGTGATCTTCAGGCCTTGATAAGCAAGGATTCCTTGTAAAAAAAAAAAAAAAAAAAAAATCATGTATTCCATCACAGACAGTCTGGCTAAGTTTATTTTATAATATAGGGAAATATATACTTTATGCGGACGATTAAGCCATTCTGTATACTTTTTAGACGTTCAGTTTACAAACAGATAAGCTGTAGAGTGTGTAATGTGTTTTGTTTTAACATTTCAACCTCTTCAAATTGATCTGAAGCAATGTTTATATTTTGTATCACAGCTACAAAAGGTCATTCAATGAATAAAATTGCCAAATGTTATGTAAAAAGCTAAAACTCATTAAATTGAGAGATAACTATTGACAGGTTTTGTTATATACATTGGCAATGAGAACGACGTTACTCTTACAGTACAGGTCCATAATGTAATGGCGGCAGCCTCCACTTGCATCCGAGTATCGAGTTCTGACGTTTGCCTGCTCTTTCTTTATTGATATCCATGATATGTATGAGCATGAAGGCTTAATCTATGGTGAAAGAGATGCAGACATTCTTCACAGGGAAATATAGGTAGAGAACGCGGTTTTACATCCCATTCTCTTCTTTCTTGTCTCATTATTTTCCCTCTTCCCAAAATTTGCGGGGTCCTGGATGTGACCTTAAACTACATCCGATGGTGAGGCCCCAGCTTGCAGGCTTTAGGGAGTGTGGAGTAACCCTTTAATTGCCATTGCTCCCAGGTCCACTGACCTGGAGTGGTAATTACCTGTTAGGGTCCTAACTATGGGTTAAATAGAAACTGACTTGAAAAAAAAAAATTCTATTAAAAAAATCTTTAAAAAGCACTGGAGTCGGCATTAAATAACCTGAAAAGAGTTGATATGCCGTAAAACAAAAACGACCAACCAAAATCTGCAATACTTTGGCATGTTGTTGGTCCCTGGCAGTAGGTTCTCACAAAGAGTGATTGAGGTTGTACACGTCTATAAACTAGTATTAAATCTCTTGACAGCCTCTGTCGCTTAAACACTGCCATGCTACCTTCCTGTGGTCGTTACTGTTCTATCACAAAAGACATGCCAGTGTCCGAGGATACTGACAGTATACTTAGACACCCTCCTTCTCATCCTTGCTGCCTTGTAGAGTATGACTCTTCAGACAAAAGGCTACGTAATAATGTAATGCACTTGAACATGAACTTTTTCCACGAACTATAAATTTGTTAATCTCCATTATACAACATTAATTTGTCATATACATTGAAGATTTCATTTAGATATCATAACATCGTATATTAGTACACCTAGCTTCTCCGACTGTAACGATATTCAGAAATTTAATCCATTTAGGTCCCACTGTCTTACAAATGAGACACCAAATATTTTTTTTAATCTATAAAGATGATATATAATAGCATTGCTTTCTACACGATTACTATTAAGAAAGGACCCTTATCTATATTTATAAACTTTTCCAATAGTTGTCGAAGCCGTCTTCAAAATTCTTGTAAAATTTGCTAACATTTTATTTATTCAAAGAAGTATGAACTTATATAAACGAGTCTTGCAATAGTAAATCACTAACTTATTGCCAAAAATACAATGTAACTTTATGAACTACTTTGCTCCTCATCATAATGCGTAAATTTTATCTGGAATGTATAGCTTCTTGATTTCTAAAATACATCACATGTATCCAGTGTCATGTCTGTTGGGGTCAATATTTCGCCTTCTAAAGTAACTTTTCCCTTTCAATTTGTGTATTTTAACCCATTTTTAGTCCTTACACAAAGATCCAATTCAATAGTAAAAAAATAAATGGATACTCAGGATCCTTATGTAAACAAATGGTCTAGAGTATTTGCATGAACATCTTGCTGCAAAACTCCAGTTCGCTCCCCTATAAATATGTTCCTCTCTTACAGTAGCCTCTTAAGCTTGTTTGGGTCAAGCAAAACTTTTTAAAAAATTGGATATACACGATATTATTTGACTTGGCACAGTAAATTCTTAATATTGGACTAATCTATACTTTATACAAGCAAGGCCAATTATAAGTAATCTTTGCAAACAGACTTAACTCATTATCCGAAACTAAATCCTTTTACATATATTGGATATTCTTTTGCACATGTAGAGAGCTCATGCTTGTAATTTGCCAACATATCCTGCATACACGTGTTTAGGTTAAACCTCCATCTTATATTTCCTGATGAATTAGAATAATTACATTTACTTCCTTAGTGATGTTTTTCCAAAAGGAAATATGTTTATTAAAATGGTTATGTTTACTTGTTTGATAAGTGAGACTTGCTAAATAGATTAACCTTTTACCAACTGCTATTAAATAAGGTTTTATTCTGAAAAAAAAAGGCAATAAAAAAATAACGTTTGTGTACTAAGAATTGAAATTCTGAAAATCTCGTGCTAACAGGCAGGTTGACATATGGCAAAGTTAATAGTCAAATACAGAGAGATAAAAGCAAAAAAAAAAAAAAAAAAATTAATCATAAATAAAATGCAATCCTTTCTGAAAATTTTGATATAAAGTTCAATCTATAACGGACTTGTCCAAGTTCCAATCAGCAATATCAAACAATCTTTTCAATGTTCAAATATATGCTCTAAATGTGCATAATTTTGTTGCAAGTAAACCTGATTTGGTTGTAATGGCCCTTTTCAGTTTACGAATAGTTTAGGGAGTGTTTGCATGGATATCATCATAGATATAACACCCTCCAATCTTTATTTGTATGTTAGGGTTCAGTTAATGTAAACCCCATTTTAAATTGCACCTATTAATGAAACGTGACCAAATTGCCTCTGCATATGAGTAGAATAGCAAATGATCTAAAACTTCATAGTGGTTATTTCATCCAGTTTTGCTCAACTAATCCTCTAGCCTGCTTTGGATAGAGTTGAAATCACTATTTTCAGACAATGCTCATCTGGAACCGTAGAGATTCAACACCTCTGTCCACTGCACCACGTGGCCTGAAAGGCGATCAAGGTTAAATTCTGTAGTCTTATAAATCCCAGTTTTCGCTCTTATCTGGTTTTCTATTGTCGGCTCTGTACCAAATTTTATATATTTTTTGGATTGGAATCCTTTGAATTTATATTGGAAACTATGAAGATAAGGATAACAGTCCACAAATAGATATACAAACTACTAATCTCAAAGGATTTCAATAAAAAATTACACCTATTAATGACCAAATTGCATATGACAATATGGCAATATAACTAAAACTGCTGGGCATTCATGATCGACACCTGGTAGTGTATCATGATATCGACTCCAGTCTATTCATACCAAATACGGTTGGATTTTAGAAAGGATTGACAATTTTATGAACTATTACGTGTGGTATTTTGAAAGTATATTGCCTAATGAATTGAGGAATGTACATGTGAATGTCAAAACAAGAACTGATTTCAATTGAACAGTGATTTAAGATATAAAAAAATCTTTGAAAATGCTTCATAATAAACTAATTACAGCCTGGAATAAGAGATGACAAAATGCGTTAATGCTGAAAAATGTTGAATCCAATTCCCACGATCAACATCGTTACAAATGAGAACAGTCAATCGTTTCAATGGATAGAAAAATGCGGTTTGGAGTCAAAATCTGCAGGATCAGGTAAATTCGGTAATTTTAGAGATGAGATTTTCATACTTGAATAAAAATTCTCTAGTTCATAGTTAAGCGATAAAATGTTATCTGTTTATATAAAACTATTCCAAGTTGAATATAACTGGATATGGTTAAATGCTCTAACGTTTGTTGCAATATGAATACAGTGGTTTAGAAATATTTGAACGATTAAGAACTGATGCTATATTTTTAGTAGTCATGAGGTCAGTTTGAACAGAGCTCTGATCAATAATCCTAACTACTTGTTTGTTTTAAGCTATATTGACATAGAATGTAATTTTGAGAAACTTATGCAATAAAACTCTAAAAGCAGTAATTCACCGAAACACATTCTTACTGGTTTTAATATTAATCAAGAATTTTTTAAAATTAATTTAGTTTGTAAATTATCTTGTGAATAAAAGTATAGATACTTATTTCTCATGCAACGTTTGTTTTGTTCTTTTAGCCAGCAATTGAGAAAACCATTAACTTCTATTACAAATAAACAAGAATCTTCATTTCCTGGCTCAACTCTTTGCAGCATTGATTAAGATAAAAACAACGGGAATTTTCATTCAATTGTTTTTGTCTTTTAAGAGAGTAAATAAATTTGAGCTTGATTTCATTGTTTTTCTCTTTTACGATTTTTAGTAGCCATTAAGGCATTTTGCTTTCCGATGAAAAAAAAAAAAAAAGTCTGCAGACTCGATTTAAAATTGCTTTACATTTTCACTCCATTTCACATAGACATCTCGGAAAGTTTTATTAGAAAACAAAACATTTTATGATGTTTACGTAATTTGAATATAGAGGTTGAGATTTTTCTGATGTTAGACTCGTATTATGATTCAAGTAAATCTAATTAACCATTGGAGCACATGGTGGAGCAGGTTCTGTGATTTTGGGTAAATGAAATATGTTCGGAGATTGCCATAACTTTAACTTATAAAAGCAGCAATTACAGAAATTATGGAAAATTAATGTTGGCTCAGTATATAGAGTTACATCTCTTAAACCATATTCAAGCTATCTCCCCGGAATTAAACCGGCAATAAAAGAATGAACTCTTTAATTCTGAAGTATGAAAGAAGACTTGCATTACATGTGTACAAGACTCGAAATCGAGGCTTACTCCGTTTTAATAGTGGGTTCAAGCTAAATGAACTTATTTTATACGATTTTCATCATTTATACCATGTCGTCAGATCTCATTTCCAGGCAGCTATTTCAACATGACCCTTTTCTTACGGCCACAGCATTCAAAGTATGACATACTTACGTTACATCGTTCATGCATTCTCTGGAAGAGGACAAAATACATTTTATGATGTTTAGCAAATTTGAAGATAGTGGTTTAGATTTTTTATAAATTTGAAGATAGTGGTTTAGATTTTACTGAGGTCATGATTCAAATAAATCTATTTTACCAGGTGGTAATCTGATTGCAAGAGTTGAGGGATGATTAAATTCGACAATGATTAAGCAACAATATTCTTCAAGAAGAAGGTCGAAACGTAAAAATAACACTAAAGATGAGAACATTAGTCTGATGAATCCAAATAATATAAATTTGTATAGTCTATTTTGGCATTATCAGACATAATAGTAGAACCCGTGGGCGTTTCAACGTTGTGTCCTTCCACTACTTTATATTACTGGCTTGTTTAAAAGTAATTTGTAACATATTTCCATTCTATGGACGTCCGGTACACACATGCACCTGGTGATTATTTTTATCACCGTTCAACCGAAACAAACGTATCTAAATACTCTGGTTAATGAAAATTCAGAATATAGTCATGAGGATCTATTTCCAAAACATTTCTAAAAATTTGTGGCATATTTTAGTTCTATCGACATTCAGCATAGACGTAGACAACGCAATATTATTGTACTATCTTTAGATAGGAGATAAGACTGATTCTAGCCCGAAGACAAGGTTTCATATGCCATAGTGACATCAGATTAAATCTTTTTAAATATTTTTTCTTTCTTTTTTTTTTTTGCATTCCATCTATAGTGATTATTCGACTTCATCTTTAAAAAAAAAAAAAAAGGGGGTCCGGGTTAAAAAAAAAAGGGGGGGGTGGAGACTGATAACATATGTATGAAGATAAAATTACCGCACGTCGCCATATTCTGAATGAATTTAAACCGAACAAATTATACCAATTTCATAATATTCCAACGAATATATTGCATACAAAGTATTATTGTATCATCTTTATACAGAACAGATACTACACTTTGATTCTATCCGAAAAGTCAAGAAAGTATATTTTACTTTGCATTTCACGTTCGACAATGGTGGCATTTGATAACCTGACATGATACGTTTCCCTACAAGTAAACCTCGATTAAACATTGAAAATAACAGTATTTGCAGCCCAAATAAGATCTTGGTATGGCTAACCCACACTGGCTTTTACAAGATATTGCACCATTTCTCCAAATAATGTTAGCTCAAGTAACACGAAGCGCGATACTCCAGACTAGAGAAATTCTAGTCCTGGAATCCAGGAAGATCGAGAGACTATAAGAAAGATATACTATAACATATTTATATGGTCAATTAGGGAGAGAAAATGTTGTTCCCAACCTCTTCAATAACTCTAGTGTAGTATCTGTTCTTCAGATGCTGCACTTTAATTTCTTGTTCTCTGTCAGTGGAGGAGAAATCCTTCACGACTGAGACAATTTTTATTTTTGTTCCTTTTCTCCACGTTAAAAAAACGACCCTGGTGTCTAACTGTCCCGTGGGGAGGCATTGTAAATAGGAACCTCTTCAATAACTGTCTTCGAGAGGTAAAGGAGAACAAATGGAATATTCGAACGTATATGTATCTCATATAGAGTTCAAGAGTTAGCCTTGATTTATGAGTACTTCGATTGAAGTAAAATGAAACAAAGGAGGAGCAACATCAGATGAATTTTTTTAATTTTTTGCATTGCATGTTCAAATATCAGACGTTCTCATAAAAAATAAATGGTGTACAAATATAACACGTTATATAGATTAGCGGGCACATTGCCATTTTCTGAATGAATGGAAACAGACCGAATAATATCAATTGCAGAATATTCAAACAAAAATAATGCATACGAAGTAAAATTTGCCAAGTTGGTTCATGTTAATCAAAAGATTGCTTGCAGAAAAACAAAATTCTTCAGGAATATAATTGCTAGCAGAAGTTGTTAAAATAAGCAAAGAATGCCGAAGTCAGTTTTTGGCTGTAGGCTAGGTCTAAAAAAAATCAGAGTTAATTAATCTACATAAAATACTTATGAATTAAATGCATATGTTTACATAAATTGACTTATAAATTATTTCATATTGCGAGTTTGAGTCTTCGTATTATTGCTTCTACATTATGGAAAAATACCTTCAAAAAGCTGTATTCAATTTTGAATTAGATACCTGCAAATTTATATTCTAAACAATTCGAAATAAAATTTATTATATGGAATTGACGTATGATTAAAAATCCTGTGTGTGTGTGTGTGTGAGTATAAAAAAGAGAAAGAGTTGGATATATTCAACCAGATACTAGTCATAACAAAACGTGTCTGGAAAATTATATTTTAAAAATACAAATATGCTCTTATATATGCGAGTATGACTAGAAAAATTATTCTCACCTAGCATTTAGGTGAAATGTCTTTCTGCATAATTAGTTGAATATGTTCAAAGTCTCGCAAATAAAAATATAAACAAATAAAATGAGCGTTTTTAGCCATCTTAAATGAAACATCTCTCTGGAGATGAGTGTGTGTGTGTGTGTATATATATATATATATATATATATATATATATAATATAAAGCTGAACGTCTGTATGTGTGTCTGGTCACGAATAGAATCATATCGTTGACTATTATAGAAAACTGATCACATATGATAGATGTATCGAGACACAGGAATAGGTATGTTTGATCTGGCATAATGAGGATTCATTAAAATTGTGGGGTCTGCGGACGCGCCTGGTCCACAAAGTATGGAAATAAAAAATTTAAAAATTAAAAAAAAAAAACGTTTACATGTGTTTTTGATATAGATGTACATAATACTTTGATAAGTATGTTTTAACTTAAATAGGGATGGTATAATAAAATTGTGAGGGTCTGCGTTCGCGCCTGGTCTTCATAGAATGGAAATAGGCACAAACTTTAATAAAGACTTTTCATATCTATCTGTGTAAGTATACTTTGATAATTATGTTTCAGTTTGAAGAAATATGGTATAATAAATTATGGGATGTTCGTTCATGCCTGACCGCATAGAATGGAAATATATCACAAAGTTTAACAAGGTTTTTTTAATATAGATCCATAAAATATTGTGATAAGTGTTTCAGTGTGAACAGGTATGGTATAATAAATTATGGGGTTTATCTATTTTTACTTTCAGCATATTTTACTTTGGTTTTGATACCCCCAAATTCGAAGCTATCTCTTTACCACCCTTCCGTTTCATAACCTATCATACTTTCATAAATCAGAGTCCATTTTCTGTAGGCTGTTTTTGAACCCAGTCAACGACGGGTACTTTTGCTAGTATATATATATATATATATATATATATATATATAGAGAGAGAGAGAGAGAGAGAGAGTGTGTGTGTGTAAGTAAAAGGAGTGAGAGAGAGCTATTGCACTAAATATAGAGCTATTGATATTTGCACAACTGATTTATCTTTATAGTTATATAGGAGATAACTAAGCATTTTAGTTTGAAAGTAAATGTTTATTAGGGAGCAAAGTGTTAAGACTTAAAATTCCAGTTCCCATCACTCTCCCTAAAGAATTTCTTTCTCAACCCTATCCTAAAACATCTCATCCTAAATAACATTCTGTCTGACGGGTGGTTGTGGCGTGTGTATGGCAAGGAGACAACCATGAAGACAGAAACAGATTCTGTTAAAAAGGTTTGACAAGCAGAAAGAACATTCTAAAATCAAATAAAAACCAGCAACATGGCCGACATTGACAAACCGTATTCTTTTACTAGATCTAACCGATTTAGAGATGGAGAATATCTTTGTTTTTTTTTGTTTTTGTTTTTTTACCGTTATACAAACATACGACATAAAATATGTAATGTGAATGAATTGGATTGAAAAGCAGTTGAAATATAACTACCTTTAATCACAAATTAATATATGAAAGTATAAGTTTATGCGTAAACTAAGTATTTACTTCAACAGTGCTCAATACATAGGTAGAGCTAGGTAGTAAGTTATAAAATATATATGGCAATTAAACTACACAGAATATTCCGCATTTCATCCACGCTCGGTTTCATAAGCCTGATGAATCCTTGCGTGGATGAAATATGGAATATTCTGTGTAGCTTAATTGCTATATATATATATATATATATATATATATATATCTCATTCCATGTCAAATCTACAAACTTTGAGAGGCACAAACCATGTCCGACACGGATTTTTTTCTAAATTTGCTACACTTATAGATCTCCATGAAAGGAATTGAATGGCATCTGTTACACATCTCAAGGTCAATGGGTTTCTGAGATATGACCTTGACCTTTTTACAAAAGGTGAATTTTTATGGAAAAGTGACCAACTTTAAAAGACGTTATTTATGAGCCTACAAAGTTCATTCATGTATCATTCTAAAGTACTTGGATATATCTACAATTTTATCTGGGGATATTTTTTTCAAGGTCAAATTTAAACAAGTTCTGTATCATTTTCAAATGTTGCTAGAGTTTCAATTTCTTCATTATAAATTGCCAAACCAAGCTGAACTCAAAATAACTGATAGTTGCCAAATATGCGATTAAAGAAAATGGAGTTCTGCCCCCTCCTTCTAAAAACACCACACACATACAAAGATGCATACACACTTTTTCCTCATGTTTTGGTAGAACTTTCTTGTAAGGAAATGAAGTTGCCATTTAGCATAGGACGTTTAAAGACTAGAATACGCTTAGCAATCCAGAATGTGAATATATATATATATATATATATATATATATATATATATATATATATATATATATAATCTTACTTTCGGGTTAAGTCATCACATAGGATTCAATACCCAAGTTTTTAATCAGTTCACTGGTCAAGTAGTCAGGTTTTGAATCCCAGCATGAAATCACTAACAACAATCACATTTAAGAGTTTTGATATGCTGATACAGCTGTCTTAATGAATCTCACCGAGTTTGGCCACACTGACTAGTCAAACGACGAAACGGGTCTCAGTGAACGTATATCTATGTATTTCCCCATATGGGTGGAGCACTGGTTGTGGAAATGATTTCTTCAGACTAAAGCAAGATTTTTGAAAAAAAAACAAAAAACACAAAAAAATCATTATCAGTATCATAATAAATGCAAACAAATAATTTCAACTACGATATTTCTACTCGCTAAATGATGATTTTGGTGGCTTAGTTGATAGAGCACCAGATGCCAACAACTGATATTTGAATTTCGAATCTCATTCAGTCTATTCACACTGATGAGTTTTAGTCTATAAAATCTGTTTGTGAATGAATATATATAATCTCCATAGACAAGAGTTTCGTCACTTAAGGTTCATCTATGTGGCTAGTCCTAGCAAAATTCTCAATGATCTGACATGAGTGACATGGTTTGATTTTTATGGCCGTGAGTAGAGAGAGCAAATACAATAAGAAAGTTGATAGTTTCAGAAAGTGTTTTTCTTTATGGGAAATAATATTTTTCATAATTTTTTTTTTTTTTTTTTTTTTTTTAAGAAAATTCAAGACAGTAATTAATATCCGGTTCAAAGAATCTATAAAGAAACGAAAAGTATTTTTATTTTATGGTTGTGGTTTTGTTTTTAATTATAGTTACATTTTTGGCTTATAGCAGAAAAGTTAGGAAAAAAATTGATTTTTGTGAATGTTCACACCAAGGTGTGTTTATTTAAATGGAAAAGAGAAAGCAATCAAGTCTTAAAGAAAATGTCAATTTCAGACTTGAATTCAAGTCAATGGGACCGACTGACATGACAACTATGACATACACATGGGATAAGAAAGAAGGAAAACAAAAATAAGGAATCAAAACCCAGATTCACAATTTTGGCAGGACCTTGATTGTTCTAGCAAAACTCTGGATCAGATTTGGGAGATTCCAAGAGAGAGTGACAGGCCTGTCCGCCTGGCATTCCCCATTTTCGTAGTGAAATTTCATATTGTCTTCACCTTGGATTTTTTTCATTCACCACCCAAACACACAGAATATTTTGGCGAATCTGGATGAAGTGGGGGAGTAAAAAATTACACTCAGAGAATCTGGTGTGACACAAGGAAGTACAGACAAAAAAGGAAGGGTGTAAATTGAGCTGTTCAGGGTGGGGAAAGACATTCAAGTAAAAAGGAAAAGGAAAGATAAATGATGACTTTGGGCAGTCGGTTAAGTAAAATAAAAACAAATAAAAAAAAAACAGGTTTCATTTTAGAAAAGTAAACCGATTACAACACATGGAATGGCCATCAGCTAAAAAAGATCCTCAGTGAGGAATGCGTAGCGTTTTCTTTCTTTCCTACAATAAAATTTGATGCTTATCCACAGTTTACCCTAAATATAAAAATACAGAAACATCTTAAAATATTCATAGAACAAAATTGTCATATTCCAAAAATCACCCAAGTTGACCAAGAAGTTTTTTTGTTTTTTTTTAATTAAGAAAATGAAATTTTATAAGCGAAACTGATCAGACTTGTTCTTTCAGAATGTCAGATCATGAGACAACTTAATTCGACTACCTAGATTTTGTTTGTTAAAATAATATAGAAATTTAAAATGCATTATTCAAAATTAAACTTTGAGATTATATATATATATATATATATATATATATAATGTACACATTAGCAGGGAAACTCGTCGTTGCCCAAGATTGAATGAGAATCAAAATGTTTCACACCATAATTTTGTCATCGAAATCTGTGAAATCGCTCATATTTCAATCAAACCAATTGATTGTCTGCTCTAATTGGGGACTCATTGTAGTGCATCGAGACTTAGTTCCTAATACATTTTAGTCTACATTGTACTGTACTACTTTTGAGTTGATAAACTATTTTTTTTATAATGGCTGGAATTAAAGTTCAAAAGTCATGTATCATTATTGAACTGTGCCCTAAAACATTCATTTCGAATGAACCCCTGTCTTATAAAAGAATCTACTTTATTTTATACACCGGAAGCTTCTGCTTGTGTGATAAAACTTCTTGAATGCAATGTGATTGTAGGCTTCATAGGAGTGTTAACTTGGATCAAAATGAGACTGCCCCTTTTTAATCGTATTGTTTAATTATCGGTACTTGTTGAAGGCATAGCAATACAAAACCTATCTAATAACACTCCCAGACAAAATAAATTTGTGTGAAATTTAAAAAAAACCCAAAAAACATCAGCTCAGCTGTATAGGAATCCATATAGAACAAAATCACATATACACACAAAGACAAAGTACCTTTCATATATATATATATATATATATATATATATATATATATATAACAGAATTATGATAATAAAATAAATTAAAAGGAAACATTTTTACAAAGACATTAAAAATATTTAGTTTTTCTTATATAAATTTTATCACTTTATCACTGGTTACCCCCCCCCCTAAAAAAACCTCTCCAGAAATAAGATCAAAATTAGCCGTGTAATAGCTGCAAAATATTAATCGCTATAAATTGTACGATTTGATTTTAATTTAAAAATAACCTACGTGATGAGTTTGTGACTTTTGGAATATGACATTCTTGTTCTGTTACGAGTAGATGGATAAATTTTTTTTTTAAAGATTATTTTTTTTTTAATTAGGTTGAACTATGGAAAAGAACAGATTTTTTTTTTTTTTTTTTTTAGCATTTATTCTTTCATTTCTGTATTATCCTACTTGGTCAGCCTCATGTCGCCAACACTCGTTCTAATTTCGCAAAACTCTTATTCCATTTTGTCCAGTCAGCAGATTCAATTGAAATATGTTGCCCACTCCAACTCTAATAAGAAAATATTTCTCTAAGCAAAAACACACAAAAATAACTCTGCATGCAACAAAGTTTTATTAATGGAATTACAACCCAATTTAGATTTTTTTTTTTATTATACTGTCCATAGGCTATAAAAATATCACATATGTTCTCCAGATTTCAAGAAGTCAGTGTTGTAACAACAAAGGTAGTTATGAAATGTGTCTAAAAGTCTATAACAAATAATTATGTATATGTGATATCTGTCAAATACCTGTAGAATGATCAGACAACCTTTCTCAAGTTGTATTTCCTAGGAATCTACTGATCCTACCAATCCTGTACTAATTTTTTTTTTTTTTTTTTTTTTTTTTTTTACAATATCTTGTGGTCGGCATTCATGCGAGATTTCAATAAATGGAATTTTTTTTTTTATATTTATATAATTTGAAAATTATATAAATTAAATTCTATAAATAGTAATATGAGGTTTGGAGCTGGGAGTATAAATACACAGGTCCTGAAAACTTGGGTCCGTGTGTGTAAATATATATATATATATATATATATATATATATTTATTACACACACATTCTTGTGTTAATTGCCGGTGGTTTGAAGTAAATATGCTAGTCTACAAAGCAAACTGTGGTTTTGTAACTGAGCTTGGATATCCTGACCAGTAGTAATTAACACTTTCTACACTGACGATTCTATAAGTATGAAACACTAGTGTCCAAGAAGAAAAATAATTATCAATACGTGCATATATATATATGTACATATATATGTGTGTGTGTGTGTGTGTGTGTGTGTGCAAGAGCAAATAGTTAATAAACCATGTTAAAAAAACACCTTGAAAAAGAATTAAAAACATATTTAATCTAAAAAGGAAACACTTAAGTGGATAGTCCTTAATCCACGGAGTTTCGAAGAAATTCTTTTCTTCTCATCAGAGGATAGGATATTAGCAAAATGCGGGATCGGATTTTGCATACAAAAGTATTTGATGAAACTGCAAGGAAGTTAAAGATCTTACTTGATAACAAAAAGTGAAGCAGAAGGAATATGGCGAGGAAAAAGGTGATTTCACGTGAATGGATAGTCAGGTGAAAGGTAAAGTATCCAATGAAAGTAAAACCCAAAAATGCAAGTCCAAGAAAGTGTATTTAATTTTCCATTCGCACAAGTAAAAAATCCAAGGAAATCGCGTAATTGGAAGATGGTCCAAAATAATCCAAAAGGCCGAAATCCGTGGAATAATTCACAAATATGTACAAGGAAAATGGGGAAAAAATTCCAATAATATTATTATATTATATTATTATAAGCTCTATCTCCTACTTGGTTTTATCGAACTTTTACATCCGGTTGAGATTACTTTATAAATATTAATTCTTTAATATTTATAATATACTTTAGTTTTACCATCTTGGATCATTTTGGTAAATTTAATTGTAATATATATATATATATATATATATGGACACTGACTTGACCCAAAATTTATCAGATTAAAAAGAATTTCTACTTCACTGACCAAGAACAGAACATGTATTACACTTTACAGTATTTTCTGCAAAAAAGTTCTTTTAAAGAAATTAGACACAAACTTTGATATCGACTAAAAGGTCAGCGATTGTGGAATAAGACATTAGCTATGAACAGTATATTACGTAAAAAAGGAGAATGTTGAAATGGCCATTATATGTCCACAACTGGAGAGTTTATATGGAGAAATTTGCTTAGAGGAAACTACATATAGAATGCAATAAAATCCCGATGGGCCTGAATCAGAACCACCTGTATTTATTACTTATCATAAACAAAGGCGGATAATCAATAAAGCATGTGTCCCTGCAATTGAAACGCATGAAATGCCTTCTAATATCACCAAATCACAGCCCAACAAGCACCAGAGACATATTGAAGCATTGATTTTCAACATCTGCAGTGGATACATGTCAAAAGAATGGTACAGGAATTTAAAATCAATCTATAATGGAGTGATTTGAGAGGAGGAATTGTAATTCCTATCATTTATGGGCCAACTGGTGATATTCACACTCTGGTTCAATTTGCCTTATAGCCTATCAACGGGCTACTGGGCCATCCATGGCGTGTTCACACTCCTATGGTTTTTCACAATGACTGCTTTTGAATAATGGAAAGTTTTATCCTGACATTTTAAAGGATATGATAAGGTTTAAAAGAAAAATAATATATACTGCATTATAAACATTAAAAATTATCTTTTGGATGTTTCTCAGCAGCCAACAGAATATGCATTTGTTTGTTTTTGAAAAGAGGCATTTCTCTGGATACATTACAGGGTTTTTTTTTTTGTCCTACATATATAACAGTAACTGAAAGATTAATAGAAAAATCAAATAGCCGAACATGCAAGCCCCCCTCTCCCTCCACGAGTGAAAAATTTACTTTCACCATGACTAATGTTTGTGCAAAATTTCCAAAAATTCAAGGAGCGGTTATTGAAAAAAGTGCAAAGAAATGAATGGACAAACGATTTGGAGGCAATTTCACCCTTATAATGTCCCCTAAGAGGGCAACCAAGGTTATTCCAGTAAATCCGTTCCAGCAAAAAATTTCCGTCACCATGATTAATGTTTGTGCAAAATTTCTAGAAAATTCAAGTCAAGGTTATTAAGGAAACAAACAAAATAACTACAGGGGTGAATAACTAGGTTCAATCCCTCTTGTCAGGGACCAAAAATAAATAAGTTTTTTTTAAAAGAAAAATATTGCTATCATTTTTATTCATCCTTTTCATTGCGTTGACCTCCATTGCAATTAAAACAGCCTTTACACATATATATATATATATATATATATATATATATATATATAATTAGGTTTTTTGGAAAAAAGAAATCCAGCAGAGTGCTTAATTAAATGGAAAATCCGAAATATAAGAGTATTTATATACGAGTATTGACTGAAGAGAGTTTGATATGGATATCTTAAACGGTCCTACCTATCGGGCTTGAAACCGACGGTACCAATGACTTGTCTCATCTAACAACTTTCTGTACACAATATATATATGTGTGTGTGTGTGTGTGTGTGTGTGTGTGTACCTAATTAAAATATTTTTCAAGATTCAAATTTTATTTAAGAGATTAGTTTAACATTCTGTTCATTAAAGTTTTAAATTAAATCCCTTCTTAAAAATTTAACCACTGTACCCTTTCACAGTGAGATGAATATTTCATGAAAATTTCTGTAAAATCTTATGTCTAAATACAGTTTGTGTAAAATCCAAGGGCAAATAACCCAAGAGTTGACAATTACAATGACATTACTTTTGAAGTATTCAATATTTAATGCATTCTCTTGTTTGAGGACGTGATAATTTAATTTAAATAATAGTGCAGTTTCAATGTAAACATTAAAGTGTAAAAGATTATAAATAATACATTGCATATAAAATTTTCTGACTACTTTAACAGATATTTGAACCTGATTTGCTGATTTTACATGTGGGCATGTAGGAAAAATTTATGAAACCTAATTTACTCTCCACAAGCTAACTGACGATTGCTCGGGGGCGTGGAGCACAATATATCCTAGACTAAACAGCATACCAAAGCTTGAGATTTCACCCATCAAAAATGACGAAGACAAATATGCTCGGCTAGTATTCACACTTCATATAAAATAATTTCCCACATGGTGAAATTTAAAAAAAAACTTGGAAAGTTTATGAAATAAGAAAAAAGTACAATTTATATAAAAGAAATAGAAAAAAGAAACCTGTCTGCTTCCGCTCTTCCCTTGAAGACCTGAAATAATTTCATCTAGCACTGGGTTTTACTTGCTAACTTTTGTGTGGCATGGGCAAACAATTCAGTATTTCCTACATGCACAAAAACTGTTATAAGATATTTTATATATCGATTTTCAGTATTTACTACAGTGTTCAATATGCGAGTAGAACTAGCTACTTAAGAAAAATTCTGTGTAGCTTAATTGCTATAAATATATGTTCGTATCTTATTTAATTCCTGTAAGCATTTGTCAGCCTAAAATGCTTAAACCCTTATGGGGATGAAATACGAAAAATTCTGTGTAGCTTAATTGCTCTCTCTCTCTCTCTCTCTATATATATATATATATATATATATTGGTCTGTTATAGAGAGGAAGATCGCTGAAGAGAAGACATGGATTTATGAGTTTCAAGGGTGAGTGATGTAGAAGCTTTGATGTCACTTAAACTACATGCTGAGCTCACAATCTATGCATCTATGCTATTTATATTACCAACATGTGACAAGTTTAAAGCAAAAAAACCCTAAAAGCATCAATAAATTAAGACATTGAAACGAGTTTACAAAAATAAAATGCAGGTGTTATAGAAAAGACTAGAAAAAAAAGCTTATATTTTGTAAAATAAATTGATTCTAAAAACCTAATTTATTATGGAATACCTTAGCTGTCATTTAATAAATTAAATTTGTTCTTCCTCCTTCAATTTAGTTGTGGCACAAACCTACCCCCCCCCATCAACATCCACTACATATAATGCCAGTTGATTTAAACTCAGTATATTGAAGAGCCACTAAACAGCGAGTAAATATTTATTGTTGACAACTTAATAGGTATATAATAAGCGTCATGAATTTAAAATGAACTTTAAGTAGAGAAATCGGTATTCTTGTAAGTTTGTAATGAGATCTCCACATAGAAAAAGAAACAATTGAATGTATTCAGCGATTTAATTTAAATCCTTTAGCACTCTTGCGATAGGATGGACAATTTAATTAGAGTTGTAAATTGACCTGTTGATAGGAAGGATATAATATTAACAGTTCTCACGAAACTATTTATATATTAGTCATACAACAGGCTTTTCTCATTGGCTTTTTGACCCGGAAAAAAGTGTAGTACCTGCTTATTTTCTGTTCAAAACAAACCGAAAAACAGTGGATGGTCTATTATTTATATACAGTTGGTGTGGTGGGGGGGGGGTCTTTCTAAGCAAATTTTTTATTTGTTTTTCCCCTACTCCATGCATGTCACCAATGGAATTTTTGAACGATTTGAGGACGACCCCTGGAGTAAATGTGGTATTATGGTGATTGATGATTCTAGTTAAGAGGATAGACAGTTCCTAGTTATGGTGGCAAATGATGGTCAACGACTTCATTTTCCATACACTTTTGAAGGACTTTAATTTTTCCAAATGTTAAAAATTTTTGATATTTAGTATAAATAAATATACTACAAGTATAGAAGCTGTTTTGGTGCTTTAATATGCCCTCAGTCGGTGAAGGAAAAGTCCTAGACCGACGCAATTTTTATTTTTGTTCCAAACCAGTTTCACTTTTTGGAGAAGTGGATATCTCTCATTAAGATTTGACATTGTGTCTACCCTTACAGGGAGGCAAGTAAATAGGAAACTGTTTTCATTTGGTTTAGTTATATTTGTATATTTAGTAGGTGTATTTAATAGTTGGTAGGTGTATTTAATAGTTGCTAGGTGTATTTAATAGTTGCTAGGTGTATTTAATAGTTGCTAGGTGTATTTAATAGTTGCTAGGTGTATTTAATAGTTGCTAGGTGTATTTAATAGTTGCTAGGTGTATTTAATAGTTGCTAGGTGTATTTAATAGTTGCTAGGTGTATTTAATAGTTGCTAGGTGTATTTAATAGTTGCTAGGTGTATTTAATAGTTGCTAGGTGTATTTAATAGTTGCTAGGTGTATTTAATAGTTGCTAGGTGTATTTAATAGTTGCTAGGTGTATTTAATAGTTGGTAGGTGTATTTAATAGTTGGTAGGTGTATTTAATAGTTGCTAGGTGTATTTAATAGTTGGTAGGTGTATTTAATAGTTGGTAGGTGTATTTAATAGTTGGTAGGTGTATTTAATAGTTGGTAGGTGTATTTAATGCCGAAGAGTTTGGAAGAAAAAAGTTCAGTCGATATTGAATCTTCACTCCCCACCGTGAAAGAACTTTTCTTTGCCTAAAATCAAATGGAACTTCTATGAACATTTTCATAGTTTTATAATTTACATGACAAAGATGTACATTTCAATTATAGGCATGTTAATTATTTATATTAAAAAAAAAACATACTTAAGCCGAATTATTTTCTTAATAACAACAAAGTCTGTTACTGAAAACTTTTTCACCAACAACAAAACGCACACAAACGATGTGATGTCCAAAACAAAACTCTCTAGGGAAAAAATTCTTTTATTCAACCATTTTGGACTTCCGTCAGCACCTAAAATTGCATAATCCTCTTTGCCTCATACTCAAGTAATTCTAGTTTTGCAGGTCAGTTTCCTTACAGCAGGCACATGTTAACCATGACCGCTTATTTCTGTCTCTACACAATGTAACCACACTTTTCCAAGAAATTCTCATATGTGGAACACAACAATGTAGTGTTGCTTCCCAGCTGACTACAACATACTTTCTAGTTTAGTATCAAATGTTTGCCAAGTAATACAATTGTGTCCATTCCACCTATTGTTTCTAATCTTCTCGTAATATTGTTCATCATTCAATTTTCAATATTCATTGATTTGATTGCCACATTTGTAAAAGTTTTGTGTTGCAAGTTCTTTATTCAAGTCTTTATTCAAGGGGGTTGGTTTGGTTGTTTGGAGAGAAAGATCGGTATTTTTGAATTTGCAGAAGATGATTAGTTTTAGAGCATATGAAACCTTTGAGGAAAATAATGACAAATACAGTCACTTTGGTTCAATATCTTTATATCTAAAGCCAAATTTCTATCACGTCTATTAACAGAATATTAACTATGCTCAATTCAGAAGAGAGATTTAGTGCAGTACATGTTTTACGGTCATTACACAATCTTCACTGGCTATAAAAATATTTGCTATTATCAAATTCGATAAATGTTTAAATCGTTAAAAGTTCTTTATTTGTTCACGTAACATTTCTGTCAACAAGGATTAAGATAATGAGGAGGGGCGTGGACAAAAGTTAATTTTTTTTCACATATTCATAAATAGATTCGAACAACCCATCCCCCCTCCCCATTCTTTGAATGTTGGAGGATAAGTCTACTTGCTGCTTCGACTGCTTGGAAACTTGAGTAGAAAGTAGCAGTCAAGAATCCGTTCTTGACAATCAGCACAACAAGTACAGGACCAGGAACTGGTAAATACCTGTCGGACTGAGGTACGCCGCCAGGGTATTACCTAGAAAGTCCACCTTCCCTTTTGGGTGGGGCAAGTTTATCGCTTGCTACCCCAGGCACCCCTACTGGAGAATGCTGATGTGGATGCCCAAGCAATTTTTGCTAAACCAGAGTGCCCAACCTTTCGGGGTGCTGGCTTGCGATCCCCACCTATCCTTGTGTTACATTTTGCTGTGGTGGGTAGCAAGTAAATATCTACTCTGAGGAAGGACTTGTTTATCAAAGGCTACATAGAAAAGTTATGAAGACATTATTGTAAGGGAATGGATGCAAAAGTGAATGACAGACCTGATAGGATAAACTTGGCTTGCCGATATTCTAGTCCCTATTAATAGTCACATCACACACCTTCCTTCAGTTTATTTTTTTTTTAATATTTTACAGTATGAACACCAAATGGTGAAAAATTAAGGAAGTACAGTGATTAATTTACTGGTTTTACAAGTCAGTGAAATTTAATTTTATCTTTACCATATGGACAGGAAATGAAACCTGGTGCCAAAAAAAACAGACTTATCGCACACTAGTGAGAAGCAAGAGTCTCCATAGATATTAATTAACTGCTTACTACTAGTTTATCAAGAGAAAGCCGTTGCAATAAGAAAAGGAGAAACACCTAATGCATTGTTTGTGCCTTTATGTCTACTTTTCTAACAAAAGAAAATGCAATTATTCTGCTGAAAATAAAAACATAAAAATAGCAGAAAATTTCAAGAACGGTTTAATGAAATTGACGATTAAGGATAATTATGCATTCATGTTGACAGTTATTATATATAATATACATAATCTAATTCATAAAGTGAAGTTAGTTTTGTTTTGTTTTTTACAGTTTATTTGTTACCGATAGCTTTCGTCTTAGAATATCAATATTTGCTTCTGGTTAGCCAATTTTTGGTCGATTCTTACAGCATTACAGGATATAAAAAATAAAATTGAATTCGATTATATCCTTCCAGAAAATATATTGTTAAGGTAGGAATTAATTTGAAATAACTAGCTTATCAAATCAAGGAACGTAACTCTTCCTTAATCCATACAGATTTATTTTTGATTCGAACAAAATTATTTTGGAAAATCAAATCCTGGCATCATTTAAAAAAAAAAAAAAAAAAAAAGGAAAAATGAGTAAATTTACAATCTCACAACGCTTTTATCTCGAGTATAAACATTTTCTAAAAATTCTAATATATTATTCTAATATATAAAGATGAATTAAAAATCTCAATATGAGTTAATTTACTTGTACTGGTCTGACCAGCTTTTCTTTATCTCTTTACGGACAGTTTCATTTATGTATATGTATGTATATATATATATATATATATATATATCTATGTGTGTGTGTGTGGGGGGGAAACAAAATAACTCGTGCATTAAACTCACCCATTATGCATTTAATTCTAATTCAGGGGGAAATATATCCTAAGAGGTCTACTCTCCTAGGATTTACTGTCCATGAGAAGGGGTTAGTTTATTGTTAATTGCCTGTTCTTACAAGGGAATGCCAATGGGGCTTCTCCAACATTTTACTAAGTCAAAGTGTACTAGCTTCTCAAAATCATTACTGACCTTGTGTCTAACTTCCCAGTAAGGGGATAATGTGTGTGTGTGAAAGGTGACAAAACACACTAGATTAATATTGGATCACAAAAACAGGCTCACTCTTCTAAACTGCAATAAAGTTATTTGGTATTTTATTAATGAATTTCTCATTAATGAAACCTACATCCCATTCTATATTTCCTTTCATTGTATTATCGATTACTAGAGCCCAATATACCTTAATGGAACCATTCATATTAACGGTTTTAATTCAAATGAAATTGTATGACATTGCAGACTTCAATGGCCTTATGTAAAAATAATCCCATAACTATTAATACTTTATTGCTTTTTATAAATAAAAGGCGCTATAGCTTTGATTGCAAGCCTATTAGTTTGTTTCACTCAATCTTCAAGATGTGAAATGGCTACATATAGACAGACACGACGTAAAAAAAGAAAATTCTCGATTTTAAATGTTTTATCTAAATACTAGTAAGAATCCACATTTTTTTTGGGGGGGGGAACAAAAGCAGACTTTATGCAATTTTAAAATTTCAGGGGAGAGGAAAGTATTAACAGTTCCTCGACAATTTTCGTGCTCATATTTTTTTAAAAATAAAAGGTCATTACATGTGCACACAGGAAATTCTGGCAAAAATTCATGACCATTAATGAATATGAAATTGAAACTATCACAGTAATGGCAATCATGTCAACCAGCAGTGACAGGTGACTTTGGTTAAGTGGTTAACGATACGGACTGAAAACCTGGATGTGCCAAGTTTGAATCCAGTTCGTTCCACAAAAAATAGTTTAACTTAGAGATGTTGGTAACCTTCATGTGATCCCTTTTAAAACGTACCTGATGTTTAACTAGAAAGATGTTGGAGAAACAAATGCTAATAATCATCATCTGATTCATACGAAACTAATGATGCTCAACAACAACCAGCACATGTTGCTGTGGCAACGAGGATTACATCCACATTAATTAAAATTAAAATAAACTTTCATAAAGCAAAACATTTCATTAAAAATGTTTCATAAACGTATCACATATGTTGAATTCTAATACTCTCATTCACTGGTCGTTTATGATTAACGCCCAATCAACAACTAAAAGAGGATTTAAGGTCAGAAACTAAAAGCTATCTGGTCTTAAAAAATAGTTCATACGATTATTATTATTGAGAAGATTTTATCTTTTTATAGATTTTCCAAGATATTTCTTGAAAAGAAACATTGTTTTCCAAAGTAAACTATTGCCATTCTCTTGAAAATCTTGTTTTTAAAAATAAAATGATTAAAATCAGGAAGCCAGTATCTTCAAAGTGGGAAGTAGGAGAGGAAAAGAGGAGAGAAGACGATTGTTGTTTTCGGAGAATATAATAAAGTTTTGCAAATAGATTTGAAACACTATAATGTGCAGTGTTTTTGAGGTGGTTAGCCAATATTTTCAGGCGGCCTGGTTCATTGAAACAAAAAAAAAAAAAAAAAAAAAAGAAAAAAAGAAAAGAAAAAAGTAATTAATAAGAGCTATTGTCAAGCTACACCTGAAATCGCTCGAAACTGTTAGACCACTACCCAAGATGCAAATATTAATCCAAACAATCCAAAAATACATATCAGTCCTCTTCTAAAAAAATCAGAAACAAACGCCTTAGTTTCTAATTGAATGCCGAACAGTTACTTTCACATCTAATTTTAAGATGCATGTATCACTGGTTCAATACAGCTACATACCTAGAAAACGGCGCTATTAAACCTGAGAGTGATATGGGACAAGGAGAAAGAAGCAACTTTAATAAATGTTAGTGTCCTGGCGAGGTTGGGTTAAAGAGCTGAAAGGGGAGGAAATACCGAAATACTAAGATCTTACATACATTAAAAAAAAAAAAAAAAAAAAAAAAAAGACTGGAATCTTAGAAATTGATTAAAGGAGCAATCGCACTAATGAAAAAGAATTTCAAAAACTACCAGGAAAATATACCCAGAGAACCAAACAATTGCACTTGAATAAAGAACCTTAAAAACATCTGTTGGTTACAATATCTGAGATACTGGGTGAAATTTTTGGCATTAAGTAGAACAAAAATAAAATTTACAAAACAAAGTTCATTGTAATAAGTTGTTATTTTAGCCATATTTGGAAGACAAATGCAGGTTGATATCTTTGCCAACTATAGTCGTGTATACATCTACACAGTATTTTAAATCTGTATTCATGAATCAACGGTTCAGTCTTTATTTTAAAGAACAGCAGCTTTTGCGCTGGCATATGTACGTACTTGTAAGTGTGTGTATTTGTGTGGAACATTGATTTGTTGATATATAGCTTATAATTTCAGTTTTTCATTGCTCAGAAGAGATTAGTATCATAATCACGTGGTTTCTTTCTATCAAAGGCAAGGAGGAAAATTAAAAAACAAGCTCTTATTCAGCAAAGTGTTTTTGCCTTATTTTACAATGTTGTGTTTTTTACAACATTAACCACTTGTGCAACAGACTTAATGATTCTTTAAATAAAAACTTTCGATTTAAACTGATTTATATCAGATTTAATGTGTGCTTATTTTTTATCTCACAAATCTTCATCCCAAAAGAAATTATAGATTAGATTATTTGGCTTAAGTAAAGCAACAAAAATCTAGAAAGAAATTCTACTTAGCAACTAGTCTAGAACTTGAAATATTCATGTCAAGCATTGGATCCCTGAACATAAAACAAGAAAAAAAGTTTTGTGAATTGATATATGGAAGAGAGATAGCGAAGAGTGATGTGTGTGTAGGGGGGGGGACTGGACAGTATATACTTCAAAAGAACCATTCAAGGATAGAGCTAGATGAAATTGAAGCAGTCACGGTTGAGAGTGAGGCTGGGTTAGAAAAGAAAAAAAAATTAAACTGCAGATAGCTATCAAGCACAGCACTAATCACTAGAGGGCGGGGGGGGGGAACACAGCAAGCAACGTAGATTTATACACATACACACATACGTATAGCGAGAGAGAGAGAGAGAGAGAGAGAGAGAGAGAGAGAGAGAGAGAGAGATATATAGTGGGCCATATCCTATTTGAGCAAGTATAAAGCTATACTGAGGTGATTTTATTTAGGCTTTAATACGATGTTATTTTGAATATTTCGTCAATGTTCCTTGTACAGAGAGATCAAAGACATTCGAAGATAATGTCTAGTAGGTAATTAAAACTCGTCTTCCTTCTCATATATAATTTTAATCTTGCTAGATTCAGCCACTGATGAGTCGTAGACGACGAAACACGTGTCAGTGGATAATTATATTTTAAAAATAATATATATGCCGCTCCCCATGTGGGGGTACCAAATTGGTTAAAGGGAAAATTATTCCCAACTCGCATTTAGGTAAAAATGCACTTTCGTAAATAATTGAATTCATTCAAGACAAATCGAAAAAACAAAAAGTATTTATATTTATACACACACACACACACACATATATATATATATGTATACACACACACACACTCAAAAGCATGTGTGAAAAGTATATAAATATTTATTTCAGGTTTTAATATTTCTTTATTACATTGGTTTTCACAATTTAAGAAGCTCTTATATTTAAAGAATTTTTGTTTTGGTGTAAAATTTTAGAAAAAATTGTGATCGAGCCTTGTAAGTTGAATATTTCAAGTGTTCTTGGCTTCTGTCATTCACCGACATTAACCACGGGAAGTTATATTATTTAACCTTTGATTTTCATAAACAAACAGAGGAATTATTCTCGAAATAATAGCTGAAGAGGCTCTTAATGCCTCTAAAAGGGGTTGGAAGTAATCAATGCGAAAATTCATGTTTGCACTTGCAGGCTTCACATTTTTAAAATATATTTTCTTTTTATGAATTTTTAAGACTTTGTGGATATTTGCTTATATATATATAAATACACACACACGAGTATATCAATGGATTTATGCGTGTGCATAAATATAGGTATATCAAGTACCTAACTGAATGATGAAAAATTCATTTATTTAAAACCAAATATTTTTCGACACAAAATCTTCGCTGCCAAAGCATGTAAATTCAGAGTTCAATATTGTTCATAAAACATTATACAGTCAAAAACTTGAATAAAAATTCATATTATTCATCTGAGGCAGGAAAGGACGATGGTTTATACTTGTGTATAATTCATATCAAATTCATGTATGCAAGCTATTTTCATGCATTATAATAAATGAACTCCGTGTTCAGTACATGGTTTGAAAGGTAGGAAAGCTAAACGAAAACTCCAGGATCAAAGTGTTGCATAGGTGACAGGCAACGCTGGAAAAAATCGAATGTATTGTACACATGCAAATCAGAATCTGAGAAAAGCCAGATGTTAAATTCGATTGCAGACCTGATTCAATTAAAACAAAAGAAATCGACATTCCAATCGAAGAGTTGGGGGTCATGGAAAATTACCTAAAAATAGAAGCAATTAGGCGTCACATATTGTAACCTGGATTGGAAATGAAAAAAAAAAACGCAAAGCAATAAAACAATAGAAATTCCAATTTATAACAATGTCAAAATAAGTTAATCAAATTCCAATATATGGAATTTCAATATAAGACATAAGAAAACAGAGACTCAAAAGTGAATGGCATATCTACCGTTGCTCCGCACCAATACCACACCACCAAATCCACATACCGACAGATCTTTCTCTCTTATCATATGCCATTTATTGATTAATGAAAATAAACTTGTATTGTTGACTTGACAAGTTCGTCTGTTTTGATTACAAAAACCATTGCAAACAAGAGCGCGTATATAATTTTTACACGCATTTGATAAAAGTGCAAGCAAGAAATTATATAGACTGACTATATAATAAAAATGTATTTCCTAAAACTACATCTGTAGGGCTGCTGTTTTCAAGTTCAATGTATAAAAGTTCTTGTTGAGTGGTCCTCTTAAATAATCAAATTCTGTCCAATTTATGGTGCTGCCTATCAACCTGACACTAATTACCTCTTATCCTCGAGTGGTCGTTAGTCCTGGATAAATTGTGATTTTCTAATAAAAAATCAGAATTTATTTCGTGCTTCAAATTTACTTTATATTAATTTTTAATAAAGCATTAAATAAAGCAATGTGGTTGGTTGGTTGGTTGGTTGGTTGGTTGGACAAGTGTTTTAAAGAATATTTGAGTTATAAACACTTCTTTCTTTATTGTAGAGCTAAAACGGCGAATGATGAATGTCATTCCGGTGATAGCCGATCTCTCCCCATGTCAAATTTCTCGCTATTATTTTATATATGGTTATATATTATATGGTTATTATTCAAGTTACCTTCCTCTGCTCATACAATCTTCAGGATCCAAATGTATATCAATTCATTTGAATTAAAACCGTTAATATGAATGCTTCCATTAAGGTATATAATCAGCGCTAATACTGGACTTAAAAAGAAAGTTATGTCCGAATGCATATAGCATGTATTCATTAGCTTTTAGAGAAAGTGAGGTTGGCTACTATAAATTACCCTGTCTCGATACTATGTACTTTAACAAAAACATTCTTTAATAAGGAATGTTTGATTAGAGAGGAGGCAGGTAAAAATAAAGATTCAAGTAGGTAAGAACTTGAATTTTTTGGGTGACTGATTTCTATTCATTTCTCTTTTGCCTCAATTCAGTGAGGGGAAATTACTGAACTGGAAGAACATAAGGTCAGCCATGTTTTGAATAATAAAACGAATAAGTGCCTCCTCCTTGCAATATAATTAAAGAAAACGTTTCCCTTTCATGTTGTAACTTATCGTATAATTAGTAAGACAACGGAGAGAAGAGTCATGCACAACTGGGTACAGTAATTTTTATAGGTTTGAAGACCAACATTCAGTCTGTTTCTAACAGTACATCATTATTATGGTTGATACAATTATAAAATTCTTAAAGAAAGCCAGTATATCCAAGTATAAAGGCAAGCATGTTTTACAGACCCCTCATTCAGGTGAATGCATCACTAGTTATTTATCCCCCCCTCTATGTCGGGATGATGTGACACAAGGGTCGGAAAGTTGGATTTTAAAAAGTCAGTACCCTAGAGGAAGAGCACTCGAGCCTGAAAAAAAAAAAAAAAAAAATCAAATGATTTGGTAGCTCCGTCAGCATTCCCCGGTAGGGGGCCCTGGAGCGATTAGCAACAAACTAATCCCTTCTCAAAGAGAGAAGGTAAAGACCTCCTAGAACTGCACAAGACCAGTAACGTACCTCAGTCAATAGGAAACAATGGCCTAGATTGGATTTGGAAACCTGAGAAAAAAAAACGTGGCTTTACTGAAGATATTGCCAAAAATAAATTAACGTATCTGCATTTATGTGCGATAACAGAAACTTCCAATAATTCTGATGAGATCTCATGGCCTAATCGGTATGGGCACTCAACTACAGGAACTGTTATCTTGTATTTTATTAAAAGTATAGCTATGCTGAAGAGTGGTATGCGACAAAACCTGCATGTATCCATGGATTATATAATAGTGAGAATATATATTTGCATTTGAGTACACTTCTCAACCTATATATTCAACGAATTTTTGATCTACAGACTTACAGTTATGCAGGGTATTCAGACATGTGGAAAACTTAATCGGTTTTCATCCGGAAAAAAAAAGACTTAAAAAGGTAAAAATTGAAAAATTGGTATGTGGGAGTCATCGCATTTCTATCTTTTTGTCAACTGTTTCACGACTGCACATGTGTGAATGGTTTATACGACAGATTCCTTATATAAATAAGTAGGTTTGAAAACATTAAAGTCGTATCAAGCTGGCCTAATGGTTATTGAACTGTACTCAGTCTTTAGGTTTTGGTTTCGATCTCCACTCGATTATCATCATTTAAAAAAAAAATTACTTAGAAGCGAACTGTTTAGAAAAAACAATACACACATGAACATGTCAGATGTATTTTAAGGTGGGGTCTTATTGCTATCTTTAAAGTGAGTCTTGTCTTTAATTTGCTGTTTTTCTATTTCTTAAACACCTTCCGTCCTTTACATTTGTTTGAAATACTTTGTATTTTTATTAATATTTGATAGTCTCTGAAGAGCAGCCAAATAAACTAAAAATTATTTTCTGTTATTGCATTATGAAACACACAAATGATTGGAAAGAAAATATAGGCATTCCCGAAATAAAAACTCTAACTAAAACTATTAATATGGACTAATTATTTCCTTTGATCATTGGGATGTAACCAACGTTATATGATTATTTTTATACATATAGACACAGTATTTCATACTTTCGTAATTATCAGTGCAGGGAGTGATAGTTACTGCTGATCGAGGGACTCGAACCCAGCTACAATATATTTATTCATATGTATATATAATTGGTTTTAATCATTTCAAGAGCTTGTCCTTACTCCAGACTAAGTTAAAACATCTACAATAAGTCATTGCAATATCTTTATGACATGTGGCAGACAATCTAGATATACATTGGAAACTAGATATTCTTAGAGAAAGATAACTTTCACACCAACTAAAAAGAGTCATCAATTGAGATAAAACTTCCTTGCGTATTTTTTATTTATTTTACAACTGGGAATATGAGAACTTTCAAGATGTGTGTGTGTTCATTGATGTTAACTTTATAACTTGTCGAGTGAATGAAATAATACACTTGACAAAAGAGTAAGAACAGAAGAAAAAAAACCTTACTGTAAAAACAAAACTTAAAAACTCATACTTCTTCAAAAGTGAAGCTAAATAATATCGCAGTAAAAATATGTGAAATATTAAAAAAGAAAACGGAAACTGGAATAAGTAAAAAGCGAAACTAGATAAAACTAGAGTGTTGTGGGGACACCTATACACAAGATAGGAACTCTTCTGAACTGTATGAATGCGCTGAGAGATACCTTCTCTTATGGTGTGTGTGTGTGTGTGCAGACTTTATAGTAAGTTATATTGGCGTTTAGTACTACAACTATTATTCTCTATATATTCTGTTTTGTTTTCAATAAAAATACATTTTTCTAACTCATACTTGTGTCTTCCTCAACACAGGATAAAATTCTAGGCTTCCAAGATAATATAAACGTTCAGCTAATTTAAAGCAAAAGAACTCGCAAATCCGTAAATTCCAGTTAAAGTAATAGTGTTTTTTACCTTATGCTGAGCTAAGTTGAAATTGCTTCTTGTCATTTTGAATTTCTTTCTAGCATACTAGATCAGTAATGTTGCTGTGATTTCACTATAATCTCATCCTGTTGGAAACCTAACGAGTATCTGTTATCTCTCAAAACAGAGCCAAATGTACGAAAAGAAAAATCTAATAGATGGTTATATTTAATTATGCGACGATTCCAATATTTACCCAGATTTCTGCCGGTATGGATCGAACGTGAGTCTTTCTTCATGCAAATAAATAATATTTTAACATTACATGGGATGTATTTTTTTAATTTTAGAATATGCTAAGTTATCTGGTTTCAATAGCGGAATAAATGAAAAAAGTTGAAATGTTTGTCGGAAATTGCCTAGCACTACGTATCTTGATGTTCTTACGATCTTGCATAAGAGGAACTAATTCCATGATTTCAGAAATTATTAAAATGATCATGATAACAAATATAGACTTGCGAGGTCATTTTAATTTTAATTGATGATAAATTTGTTATGATCATTGACCTTGACTTACCGTCTTGGGGTTTTAATTGTCTATGCCACAATGATGAGCTAATACCGTAACCAATTTAAAAACAAAACTTTTGCCTTTCAATTCATGACAAGATTACTTTAGTTGTATATTTAAAGGGACAACTCCCGGTATTTAGAGAAACAAAGTAATCAATTATCAGAAGTTAAATGAATACATTGTTATTTAGATACGACTCCAGGAATGCAGTGAATTATCAATTGTAGTTGGAAATAACGATACAACAAAGTTAGGTCATAGGAATTAAGGGACAATGAAATTAAGGGATGTCTTTTGTGTTGTCAGGACACATGTTGGAAGTATATGCAAATGTGCATGAAATGCAAATATTTGGCCGTGTTCTGCCGTCACAAAGAAATATAGATCAATAAGTTTTTGTCTTACAAGTTTATATGTATCAGCACGTTGTCCCATCGTCTTGAATAATGAACTTTATATGAAGCCCCTTCCTCGGCAATAATGCGCCTCCCCTCTTGTTTACGTGCTCTCATATCTCTTCACCTCTATAATATCCTATTATAAATATTGTATCGTCCTTATGTGTCCCCCTCCCTATACAACACAGGGAGCTAAATCTCATTCATCTTAAAAGCTTATCAATTAAACTTTTAAATGATACGAAAAGCTGGTTCTATAAATTAAGCCCCGTTATCGTAATTGAGAAAAGAAATTTTTAAAAAAAGAAAAAAAGCAAACTAATTTATTTAAAAAATGGCTTTGAAAAAATAAATTCCAGTTTATCAGAGGATGATATTTCAAAGATAAAAATGAATGAGATAAGGAATCTTTTGTTGGGAATGCATGCAAGAGTTAACTCCCCTTATTTTATTTTCTGGCACACTTCCTCGACTATAATGAAACAGAAAAATAAGCAATTGGCACTTATTTTAAAAACAAGACAAAAAAAAAGTAATTTCAATACTATTGCACATGTTCACTGTTCAACTCTCATATGAAAATATAATTCCAATAAAAAGCTTCACTGTTCAGTAACTTCTTGCTTTATATATATATATAAATATATATGTGTGTATGTGTGTGTGTGATAAATTAAAAAAAATATAAATACTCCTAAATGGAAAACTCTCGAAGGCCTTATGTGAAAATAAAGAGCGCAAGGAATTAACGATAGGCGATTAAAATAAATTTTAATAATTCAATAGTTGTTTAAAAACGATTAGAACACAGTAAATGATGAAAAGAAAAAAAAAAAGTAAATTTTTGTCATTTTGGTTTAAGAAATAAGTTGAAAAAGATTTTTTTCAGAGAAAAAGGGTCAACTATTCTGGATAGATGAAGCTCTACCCAATCAATTAGGGCAATTTATAAGAAATAAGAAGTGGGTAAAAATTAAAGTTATGTTAGAACTTTATTACATTATCATGTCAATAAAGATGAGAATGATATCAATAAATGAAAGAAATGATAGGGGGGCACTTAAGGCTATAGCATTTCAAAGCTAAATGCTTATCAGAAGAGGAAAAAAACAGTATTATATAAGAGTAGGGGCAAAAAAGATAGCACAGATTTCATATACATTTAGAAATACATTTAGTACGAAATGAAAAAGTTCAGGGGAAGAAGTAATGAAGAAAGAGGAGTGAAAGCATTAGAAATAATTTCTAAGGAGAAAGAAGAGGCTTGTATGTATAATAAATTTGAAAATATGGCAATTCAGCTACACAGAATTTTCACCATTTCATCCTCGTGAGGATTAGTCAGGCTATTGAGCATTGTTGAAGTAAATACTGAAAACAGATACATGAAATCGTAATAAATTATATATAGGATGTGTCTCGGAAATGTACTTTCACTTCGGGTAACGATAATTCTTTTTTATGAACAGTGAAATGGAAACGCTTTGAATATAGAAAAATGTACTTGAGCAATCATGTTTGGAAATGTACTTGAGCAATCATGTTTGGAAATGTACTTGAGCAATCATGTTTGGAAATGTACTTGAGCAATCATGTTTGGAAATGTACTTGAGCAATCATGTTTGGAAATGTACTTGAGCAATCATGTTTGGAAATGTACTTGAGCAATCATGTTTGGAAATGTACTTGAGCAATCATGTTTGGAAATGTACTTGAGCAATCATGTTTGGAAATGTACTTGAGCAATCATGTTTGGAAATGTACTTGAGCAATCATGTTTGGAAATGTACTTGAGCAATCATGTTTGGAAATGTACTTGAGCAATCATGTTTGGAAATGTACTTGAGCAATCATGTTTGGAAATGTTCAAACTGGTGATCATAATAGTTAATGTGTGATTAGATTTTTACATTTGAGTCACATACGTCTCAAATGTAAAAATATACGGGTTTCGATCCTGGCTTGAGGTAGTTGCTTGTCTAGCCTCAATGATGCGCTGTGAAACAGCAAAACAATACTGTATGTGGATGACTATAATGCTCCATATCTTAGGTTGAGCATTTTGGAAGTGATATGCAAATTACCATTAGGAAATGAAGCTGCGCTCTTTGTGTAAACAAATTGAGATTAGGTATTTGGAAAATATCAACATTGTTAATTCACTGCCTGCATAACAGCAGCCATATAGCGCAATGGTTAGAAGCACCGACTGTCGTTTGGGCAATCGGGTTTCGATCCTGGCTTGAGGTAGTTGCTTGTCTAGCCGCACTGATGAGCTGTGAAACAGTACTGTATGTGGATGACTATATATATATATATATATATATCTCAAGTAGTAGCGTTCGTGTGGGTGTGTACAACTCTCCTACAGCCCAAACCACTGGCATAATGATGGTCTCCGACCTAGGGATGGTGCACACTATTTTTCAAGGTCGAAGTCAAATGTTATGGTTGGGACTGCTATACACTCAGGTACCTGCAAAATGGGTACCTTAGCATACAACAAAATCCCTCGCAAAGTACGGGTATCTTTGCTAGTATAATATAATTATATAAATGTTCTAAATTTGTTTCAAAGTATGTTTACTGATACAATTATTTCGGCCAATTTACTAAATTTACAATTTATTTTGATAAAAAATGCAAGTGGTTTTCGAAAGGCTTAAGTGATTTTTCGCCCTTCACAAACCCAAGAGATAAAGTAAAAAGGAAAAGTGCAATTCATTTGAGCTTTTAATCGAATTCATTCAGACGGATTGTGTTGACACATGTTTGTCAAGACAGGAGGTAAAAAAAGTTAAAAGAAAATCGTGCCAGAAGAAGTATACCAGACAGAAGGGGCGGTGGGACACGAGAAGAGCCCCCAGCAGTGTCAGATTATAGATATACCTGTTTCATTAAGTCTAATGAAAGTTGGAACACAGGAATCATGAGATGTTAACAGTTTCACCAACCCACATCATTCTCCTCATCTTTCAGTGAGATAAGGCGATTCTTCAAGAGAGTTTAACTGTGGCCATCAGATTATTTAATGAAGCAAGTCAGCAGTACCGATAAACCAAAATGGAAGATAGAAAGAAAGAGGGGGGGGGTGACCCTTAAGATCCCATTAGATTTCAAACAAAGTTTCATTCTTCGTTTTTGCTTTTTTTTTTTTTAGGATTGGGTAGTAAAAACTAAAACAACTATTTCTATTCTTATCTGACAGAAGATTTCTAAGAACTCTGATAAGGCTTCTTAAGCATTTACTTCTGACATGGTAGCGCCACCACAGCAGGCTCGGATAAGATGGTTGTCACTTTAGCAGGTAGGATTCCAATGTCTATGAAACGAGAACGGGATAGATTCGCTAAAGAACGAAAGAAAACAAAAATGGCCGAGAGCTTACGATGAAAAATAACGGATTTGGCTATTTTATTTCTATTTGTTTGTTTCCAACACCAATCTCATGCTACCTATCCCCGCCAACCGCCCGTGCATTGTCTACTTTCTTCGAGTAGACAGTTTCAGCTTTCTTGGCATTTTGATTAATGTCGGTATAAAGTTGTTAATGCAACCTAATTTTGTCGATAAATGAGAAGTCACATGTTAATGAGGAAATATAACACATCTATACTTAATGCTGGCTCTATTTACTTGCATTGTGACAAAGGCAGAGTTGGACACAAGGTCGGTTTTAATGCAGAGGGACATTCAGCCCTTAAAAAAAAAAAAAAAAAAAAAAGAGACAGAATCCTATACAGTGAAATCAAACATGCGGCCTGCGAGTTACAGAAGTTTTGTAGCAAGATTATTAGTGGCCCGAGCAGACGATTTTAGGCAACATAGAACAAAAAAAAAATGGACAAGATAAAAGAAAAATATCAAAATTTGAGTCTAAAAAGTAGTGAAAATTTCTTATCTGAGCTGTAGGTTCTGAATAATGTAATTGGAAAATCAATCATTTGTTATCTGTGAAAAAATTCGGAACTGCACAGAAATTTCAGCAACGTGTCACCTCAAAACAAAGCATGGAAACTGAATACGTGATAATAAATGTCATTTATGTGCATTTGTTGCAGTTGCATTCCAATACAAGTGCAACTAGGTTGCCCTTTAAATTTTCCTCATATTGAAATTAACATTATCTTATGTTAATTTCTTTCGTTATAGTCTTTTTTAAAACTATACGTTTGTGCTTACATTATTGAATAGTATTGAACTAAATTAAATTAAAAAAGTACTCAATTTTTATTAAACCTTTTCAGTTATAATTGTAGGAGTGCCGTCTTCATGACAACACAAATCGACTCCTATAGCTCTCATCGAACTATGTTTGGCATGCCTGCTATACAAATATATATATATATATATATATATATATATATCTTAAATGTTATTCTCACAATATTTCGACCTATGTAACTTCTGACCGTCCTCGAGTCTATCTTGTATAAACTGCAATCTGCATGGAAGTTCACAACTCCTTATTTGATCCATGTAGGTAGTATGCTCTTGTTCCTTCAACCATGATCGGGTAGACGTCTTAATTTGCAATTTTATTCATAATGGCGCCCACACTAAGGATTGAACCTTGAATCTCCAGAATAATTAAAACTGAATTTTTATTTATTTATTTTTTTTTATTACATTTTCACCCCAAACAAGGCACATTGCCAATTTGGTGTAGGGGACTACTATCAGGGGAAACAACTACTGGGGTACTATGTAGGGATTTGGGTAGCAAGATGTTGGTTCACGTTGCACTTGAACTTCTGCATGTCAGTACAGTTGGGGAAGCAGTGACCTGGAATGGAATTCCAAAGTCTAGCGGTTCTGGGGAAGAAACTACTGGAGTAGAAAGATCTTTTACATCTAGGGATCTCTACAGTGTGGCGGTGGGATTTTGCAGCTTGTCGGGTCTGTCGAGGGTGTTCACGTCATGGGGGCACAAGTGCTTGCAGTTCATCAGAGCATTCACCATTAAAATACTTGTAGAACAGGCAGAGGGATGCAACGTTTCGTCGATGGGACAGAGGCTGAAGCTTAGATGCCAGTTTAGGGCCTATTAGATTTGTGACTCTTTTGAACCCTGTCAAGGAGCGAGAGACTAGTAGCCGATGCACCAGCCCAAATATGACAGCAATACTCCATACATGGGCGAATGGTTGCCTTATAGAGGTACAGGATACTTTCGGGTGTTAGTAGTTTTCTAGCACGGTAGAGAGAGCCCACCTTCCTTGCAGCGGCCCTTGCAATGCCCTCGATGTAATTGTTCCAACTCATGTTTCCTGTGAACGTTAGGCCAAGGAGTTTGAAAGACGTACTCTCAGATAAAGAGTCGTTGGCCATTGCTATAGGTGGTAGAGAAGGTTTCTTGTAATTATTGAAGGAAACCAGTTTAGTCTTGGCGGCATTGAACGTGACCATCCATTTTTGTCCCCATTCCACTACTGATTGGAGGTCATCCTCTAGTGTTTCTGCCATTACTTTAGATATATGTTCATTTGTTTTCCTGTCATGCCTGCTATAGAGCGTGGTGTCATCAGCATATATACCCATCTCAGAGGCAATTTTGTCGGGGAGGTCATTTATGAATATCAGGAACAGTAGAGGTCCAAGGATAGATCCCTGGGGCATTCCCGCATTTATATCATATTGTTTAGATGTACGACAGTCGAGGACAACCTGGATTTTTCTCTTATCTAAGAAGGATTTAATTATGTTAAGTATTCTACCAGTGATATCGTATGATCTAATTTTCCTGACCTCATGCCATACCCTGTCAAAAGCCTTAGATATATCTAGAGCTACCACTCTGCCCTCTCCCGCTTTGTCCAGTGAATGGTATATGCGTTCAGAGATTACAGTGAGGATGTCTGCTGTGGAACGGGCTTGTCTAAATCCATATTGTTGGTCGGTCAGAAGTTTAGCATCTGTAAGGTGCTGGACTAGAGTATGGTTAATTAAGGTCTCAAATATTTTGGCAAAAGTGGGAGGAGGCTAATAGGGCAATAATTTAATGGGTCAGTTCTTTCGCCAGAATTCTTGAATACTGGTACCACAGAAGCAGTTTTCCAACAGCCCAGAAAGCAAGATTCATTAAGGCATTTGTCGTAGAGTTTGGAGAGAACTGAAGCTACTTCGGCTGAGCACTTTTTTAATAGCACAGCTGGGATGAGATCGGGTCCACATGCTTTTGAAGTGTCAAGGTTTTTTATGATAGCATGCACCTGAGCAGGGGTGATTTTCAGATCGTCTAGCATGGCGTCTGTCCGCATAGGAAATTGAGGTAGGGGGTGGTTGGAAGGGTCCAGTCTGGAGTTTGAGGCAATTCGGTTGCTGAGCTAACAACCTCGTGATTGTTGGTTAGTGAGGGAATTGTTGATTGCCCATTATTTACTAATCTGTTGTAGATTTTCCAGAAGTCACGAGTTCCTAGTTTTTGTGCTTCGATGCGTTTTTTAGTGGTTTCGGCTAGTATTTTATCTGTTATGGCACTATTCCTTGTGGAAATTCCATCCGAAATTCAGTGCTGATTCCTCGAGTTCGACAGGATACATTTTAAAGATTGGAGATTGCATCGGCCGAAACGTTGTGAGAACACGAGATTGGAATAGTAGTTCAAATACAAATATACACCCAACTTCATATACACGCACGCCCTACTTCATGTATACACACGCGTACACACCTAACCTTACATAACTAGCGATATAAATATTTCAATAGAACTAAATTTTGAGGGCGTGGCTGAAAACAAATCAACACCTACATGTGACCTATTTTCAACTTTATTGAACTCTGACATGTTCAAATTGAACTCTGCCTTTTATTTGTTATTGTAATGTTTAAGTTGAAAACAAACAAACTGTTTTATTGCTTTCAGAAATGGAAATAATACTCTTATTCGAATTGTTTCATGTTCAAATAACAAATCGGATGTTTATGACAATAGATGGATTTATTTGCTTTGGTAAAGGAGAACAAGAAAGAAAAGTTATTCTAAAATCGATTGATTTTCTAATGATCAATACAAGTACCTACTTTTCTATTACACTAAGGAAAGTAAAATCTAACAAATCAAAAAACACAAAGAAAAAAAAAAAAAAGATTCCAATAAATCAAGAGTGGATGGTTTAAGTGGAGACGGAAAAGAAGGGGAGGTAATTGTAGATGTAAGGAAAAGAAGGGAGGTAACTGTAGATGTAAGTATAAAAAAAAATAATTAAAAAAAAAAATAAGATAAATATAGCAAAACCTTAGTGAAAGTTTGCAGTTTTAAAACTCATTGAAAGATGGTATGTTCACCGCCCACTGCCCACGCTAGGAGTCTTAAAAAAAAGATCCACGAGTAGAATTTTTTTTTTCTTCATTCTAGTGAACTGGAAATTCCAGGAATTAGAAGCATTCACTTGGATCATCTGAGGAAGGTGCCGGTTTGATCAGAATCTTGGAAATAAGAATTCCAAGAAAGCAAATTAACCAACACTAAGCAACCCAGAAAAGAATTGACTTGAAAAGAACTATAAAAAAAAAACTTGAATTGTATGCGAATAAGTGAGAATTTTTCTCTTGTGTAATATATATATATATATATATATATATATATATATATATATATATATATAAACTGTATTGTTGTAGGTTGCTAGATGCTAATGCAATGAAACTAGTATTTATAAAAGTGCTCAATAACAGGTAGAGTCGTATTATAATACGAATGCCGTTATACAAATATCATTGGCTATATATGTGCATACATATTTTAGTTGTGATCTTAACTCAGTTAAATCTATATTTTTGCCTAACGGAGCTAGATTTAATAAGATCACAACTGAAATGTATGCATATTTGTAGCCAATAATGTTTGTACAAGTATATATATATATATATATATATATATATATATATATATATAGAGAGAGAGAGAGAGAGAGAGTGCGTATGTGCGTTATCGTATCGGCTCAACTATGTTATATTTAACAGTGTTAAAAGGGAAATAATAACGTAGTTTTATTTGTTACCTAACAACCAATTCGGTAATACTTTACAGTTCATTATTACCCAGGTAAGACAGTAACATCAATCTAATATCTAGTCTCATTGAACCATGACAATAAAAGCATAACACGTGTTTTAACGCCTTGTGTTTAAAATGAAAAAAAAAATCTATGCTTGGTATTGTCGTGTGGATTCAACAGCTGGCGCAGAAAACTTCCCTCCTCAATATATTAATGCATTCCAAAATCCTGATCATTAGCATGCAACGAGATATATAATATATATATATATATATATATAATATATATATATATATATATATATATATAAAAATAAAATAAAGGAAACTTGGAATTGTTTTTCTTCTTCATGGTTCTTGTGATTCATGTTGGAGATTTACTGGATTATCACTTTGCTTGCCTGATACTTATATGGACTCTTATGGCGTCCTTCTAAAGTTTGGACTGCAATGTTTTATTTTATTGTATCTTTATTCGTCTATTTTATTCTTCTCTTTTTCTTCCTATATATATATATATATCATGTTTTTCTATTTTTTTAATTTCTATTCAGCTTATATATATATATATATATATATATATATATTAGTATATTTTTATTTTATTTCTAGACTAATATCCTAATGTTAAATATTCTGTATATATAACCTTGTTTTCTTCTGATTAAAAGCATTAAGCTTCAATATAACATGGTATTTTCTTTTCAATTATTCATTGGATGATTGAAAAAAGTTTGAACCATCAATTATTTTTTACTAGCAGGCCACCCGGCATTGCCCGATTTTAAAACATGCATAAAGCTTATATTTTAATTAATAAAGAAACTGAGACATGTGCATGCGAGTCTTATGTTTTTCTAAACAGTTCACTTCTTTTAAGTAAAAAAATAAATAAATACTCCAACTGAGATCGAAATCAAAACCGAAAGACAGTGAGTCAAGTGCAATAACCATTAGCCCAGCTTGACACGTTCTTTAAAAAGTGTTTTGAACCTACTTATTCTTAACATAAGGAATCTCATGTGCATCCATTAAACAGTTGACAAACATAAAAATCCGATGACCCCTTTGTACCAATTTTTTTAATTTGGACCGTTTAGCAACCCCCCGTTTTCCACATATCTGAATACCCTATATACCAAATTTCAAGTCTATAGATCAAAAATTCGTTCAGTACACACACATATATAGAAATATAAAAGAAACTGAAGATTATGAACATGTTTATTTATACAGGGTTATCTAAACTAATAAATGAATCATGAATTTTGGAATATATATCCTAGGCAATACGGTAAGTAACATGGATACAATATTGTCTGTATATGTTAACATTTAGGAAGTACATGTATATTATTTATTGAAATAGAATATTCATAAACTGATCATTGTGAATTTTGAGTTACACGGGTACAATTGTTTATAAACTAAATATATTTTGCCCTTAAGTCAGCTTTTTTAATATTTTTGAAGGCAGAGACTTTGTAATATTTCAAGAACTGGAGTCTCATTTCAAGTAGAGATCCCACTACCTTGTAAACAACCCCTTCATTTTAATCATTGGATGCACATAGCTTAAACGAAAAGCGGGTTTTATTTACAAGTTCTTCATCTCATTTTGGTTCCAATGAAATGTAAATTCAATGTAAACAGTGGGATATTTGCATATTCGTATAAATAAAAGATTTCTAATTTTAACACGTATTCGTCTTCGAGGGTTTATTGCTGTTTAATCTGAATTTCAGGCAGAATGAATAAGGAACTGTACACAGTCCTTGGAAGATTGATTTCAATGATTATTTGTTTAAAAGACAACATATTGGAAAGATACTTGTTAAGAACCGAAAAAAAATAAGAGTTGATGCTATATCACTAATGGAAGGAACACGTCAATTTTCTAACAAGAGAAAATAATGGAGAAATGTTTTATTTTATTTTTAATTGTACGTGTTTTAATCTATAAAAAAAGAAATGTGACAGTAAAAATCACATGTACACGCACATTAACAAACTTACGAATTGATCTAAGTATAGAAACGTTATCATTTTAACATCCGTTTTGCATGCGGGCATGTATTTCTCAGCTGGGCAAATTTAGGTCCCCTTAGCATTTATTATTTTGGGCTCAAATCAAGTTAAGTAAGATCCATGTCCAAGGAACCTATATCGAAAATTTCAAGTGTTTAGACTCAAAATTGTCGGAGGAGTTTGGTAGAGTTCTCAAAAGTCAAATTGTTGAACGTTGACCCCTTACCAGCCAAATTTCTGGCCGAAAACCGATCCAAGATTTTCCCAAATCTCAGTACACTGTATATCAAATTTCGAGTCTGTAGACTTAAAATTGACAGAGTTATTGTGTAGGGAAATGTACAGACACACCCACGTTCACTTTATATATATATACATATATATATATATATATATATATATATATATATATATATATATATATATAAACACACACGGGGAATTACTGAAATATGCATTTATTTTACATTTTTATTTAACGTAAAAATTTGATCACAGTTGATCAATTCAGAAATTTGAACAAGCTTTGAAAAATTCATTTAAAAAATGTATATAAATGCAGGGTGATTAAAAAAAAAAATTTTTTTTAAAAGAGCTAAATGGAGAACATATGCTGTAGAACGGAGAAAAAAATGGCCAAGGACCCTAGTGTTTTGATGTGATGTTTTGAATATAAAAACTAGTTATGACCAAAGTTTCATTGCATTCAGACAAAACACTAAGAAACGTGGCCCAATTAGAGTTGGGACCCGTTCTTTTGGGGTCACCCTGTGTGTGAGTGTGTATATATATATATATATATATATATATATATATATATATAAAAGCATTTTGTCTAATATAATCTGGGTTTTCAGTAAAAAGTTTTTTTATCTATAAAAACGCACCCTTTTTAGTTTTCTCCCAGCATTCATTTCCCTCATTTTTATTCTAAAGTATATATATATATATATATATATATATACATACACACACATACAGACACATCCACATACCCTTTTGTGATTGTTTCTCTATTTTTACAGTATCAATTTATTTACGTCAGTGAGTGCATTCACTTAACTGTGGCTTCGATCATGGAGGAAAAATATCGACCTGAAGAGTTCGGATTATTGATCCCTGCAAAACATTTACAGCTTATTTGTTTTACTTTTGGAATAAATTTTCATTTCTCATAAAGGTTATTTACCGAAAGATATTTGTGTCTTTTATTGAAATTATCCTACTTTTTATTCTTTCATCTTATGTTTACCTACATTTTCTTTTATAGTTAAAACCTACCTGGAGCAAAACGTTTGCACACATCAGAAAGTTGGTATAATTAAAAAGAGTAGAACGAGTATAAGAAAATATAAGCACCAAGGGCGCCACTATGGCGAATATCAGTTTCTAGTATTTCAAACCTCAAAACCAAATTTTCATTAACTTTTTAAAAATGTAAAAGTTTTAACAATAGCACTGATGCTAAAAGCAAGGCGACTTTGCAATGCCTGGAAAATATATAGAGATATATATTTTGATGAAATCTTTTAAAGTAAAATAAAAAATTAAAAACTCCAACCGGTTTTTATACGATGCATATCAATATAGACTGATGGTGGTTTATTTTTTTTAAATTATTGATACAGCTGAAACATTTATGGAAACCATTTTAAAAATGCACTGGAAAGGGGGGGGTATAATCAAAATTAAGATAAAAGGAAATAGATATAGCAAGTGAGAGATACAGAGTAAAGATACATAATTATTTCAATTTCGATCGTCCATCGATACTTTCAGTTTTACTGAAACACTGGAAATCCAGCACATAGAACTAAAATTAAGACACCAGATACTACTATTCAGCAGAAATTGATACCATTAATGATAACTAAACTACTACTTTAGATTCATTAACTTTTACCCTTGAGTGGCCTTTGAGCCTTGATAATTTAATATATTTTCAATCCATCCATTTAGGAATGACCACACATGGTATTTCTCTGCATTACAGGCTAAATTTCCTGAGTTTTCATAAAACCGCAGCCACTGATGGACAATCAAACCTATGTATATCGTAATTAGTGTGTGTGTGTGTGTGTGTGTGTGTGTATATATATATATATATATATAAATAAATGTATAGTAAATTTTTTTTTTTACAAGGGGGGGTCACCCCATTATCAAAGCCCGAAGGCCACTCGAAGATAAGGGCTAATGAGTATGTTAGTCATCAGGACAACAGTACAGCAATGATTCATAGTAGAAACTTGGTATAATTTGATTAAGGAAAACTTGTTTACATTGGACTTGACCATACTGTAGTCAGCTGGAAAGCAGGCTAGCGGAACAGAGTCCCACAGTGGACTCTTCTAGGAAAGAAGCTTAGTTCATTTGAATCCACGTTTAGATTGAGGTACAGATAGAAAATGAGGGATATTGTTCATAGTGGTTATAGCTAGACGAGTGTTTTTTGTGAAAGTTTGAAGAGGGGGAGGGACCAATGATTGGAGCTCAGACGAGCAATCGCCATGAAAATAACGATAGATTAGAGCCGGGCTAGCAACGTCTCTTCTGCGGGAAAGAGGTGGCAGAGTTAAGAAAAAGGCATCACCCACCAGGTTTCGAGAGAGCACTGAGATGTTCGCAAAAACACACACACATACACACACACACACATATATATATATATATATATATATATATATGAAATGACAAAGATAAATATTATCTTTATATTAGAATCTATCGAGAAAATAGAAAGCTGAATATTGATTAAAAATTACTGATGAAAATAAAATAAATAAAAATTGAAAAAAAAATATATTTATTAATCCATGAAATATTCAAATGAATTAAATAAAATCAAAATTTGTAGCAGAACTGAACAACACTAAGGTTACAAAATGATGTGCACAAGAACCACTGTCATTCTAACCCGGAATCCGTCCAGTACAAGGAAAAGAGAGAGGAAGAAAGATCTGCAAATCATGGTACCGTCGCAATTAAGTCTGTATATAAAGACGGTTTTTTTTTTTTTTGTTTTTTTTTGTTTTTTTTTTGCGAGAGGGTCGGAATGTCATCGTGATTTTGTGACAACAACGACGAAGAAGAAGAAGAGTTGAGAAGTCAAGAGAAGATTGCTTTAAGCATTCGGAACTATTTTTTGTACGCGTTAGTTCGAACGACGGATTTATCCGCAGAGTTAAAACATTAATTTTAACACTTCAAGATTATAAAATAAGTACTAGGAATTTTTATTTCTTAATTAAATTACTTGTTAGAATATTTGATGTATTAATTTTGCAATTTTTATTTTAATCAATTTTCTTGTTTTTATGTGCGTGCATGGAATTAGTGGATGAGCATGTAAAAACAAACAAGTTAAAATAATGACAAAAACAGTTTGTGCATAAATCATTCTTTCAATAAAACTCTTTCTACCATGATTAGGGCTGAATTTACAGACCGAAATATTGGCGGCTCTATATGTGCGTCACTATTTAAAGTAGGTGGTTACATGCTTAACCACTAGTTCTATATACTAAACATTCCATTTTTGTTTGAAATTTTATTCTTGAACCTCTCTCATATTATATATATATGTGTATGTATGTATGTGTGTGTGTGTGTGTGTGTGTGTGTGTGTGTGTGTGTGTGTGTGTGTGTGTGTGTGTGTGTGTGTGTGTGTGTGTGTGTAAATTTTCGTATACATGGAAGAGAAACTGTATGTAATGGCATAAACTCGAGATAAGGAAAAAAGATGATAGAAGGCATATTAGTATAACGCTAAACATGAGCAACTAAATGAGCTGCGTTAATGGCCTGCAGAATCTGGGTCCAAAAATAATCTGAGAGTTACTTGATGTCTAAGGAGGCTGACAAAATCTTCCTTCCTTTTTAACCCCACCCCTCCAGCTCCATGCTTCTCCTCTATCAATCCCAGTAAACGACCCAGTCAAGTGGAAAGAATACCACATTTCCATGCAGCAATGTGTGGGGATGAGGGGAAAGACACAGCAACCGCTAATATATGATTAATATAATGAGATGGAGAAAGTTTTGAGGGTAGGGTAGGGGGACTTGTTTTCTTTCTTTCTTTCTTTCTTTCTGACAGACGTTGGGTGACATTTGAAAGATTTATCCAGAATTCATTTTAAAAAATGCTATTTAGAAATTAGAACATTCAAGAAATGCCCAGTTGAATTGTTTTAATTTCCGTTTATAATGACTTTTTATTAGGATGAATTATTACAAGAAAATAATAGTATTTTAGGGTTTAAGTGGTTGGATTGGCCACCAAAGTGAAATTAATAAGACAAAGAAATTGCAATTTAAGTTTAACCATTAGAAAATACAAAGTAAACAATCCATCATGTGACGAATAATCACAGGATTAAAAACGGATCGTTGATTGGTATTTAGCAGTCTAATATCTCTAAGCAACTAAAGCTACAGAGAAACGTCTGACAATCCCAGCTATCTCTCTCATTACCAGAAAGCAGAGTATGTGTTAGGCGTTATACTGTAGAGAGATGAATGCTGGACTTCAACAGTTCTCATTCGCAGGTCAGATAAGATCTACCATATCAATTCTGATGCATGTTGGTGTGGTTGAATGTACCAACACTTGATCAGCCATGTTAGTTGGGTAAGAAAATTCAGTGACCTTGAGGTGGAAAGAAAGTCAGTCGATCCAAGAAAATTTGGATGCAAACTATATAAACTTAGTGAAATTTGGAATCAATTCCTAAAATGGTTTAGGTTGGAGAGCAAAATTGCAGGTTACCAGAAAATGGCAGATTGATCAGATAAACGTGACAAAATTGGTAATTAAAAAACAAAAAACAAAAAAAAACATGCTGAAATAAAATATTGATAATATAAAATGAATCTTTAATTTGGACAAAAATAATTATACAATGGAATTCGATTTAATGCAGTTTTTTATATCTGGGAAAAGTATGCATACGCACTCAAGTTTTTGTAGAATATATATATAAATATGACATTTGATAAAATTACCATTGTCATTACATTGAAGGTTTCTATTATCATGCTTACCCCCTTAACAGACAATGAAACGAATTCCTTCAAAAAATATTTCATGTAAATTGTGAAGGGGAAAAATGAGTGCTGGAACTTAAGTGAAAATGAATCAGTCATGAAGTCTAAGAACAGCTGACAGTGAACTTCTGAGAGTAACGAGAACTACACTTCAAACAGATTTTAGAGAAGAATGGTGAAATTGATAAAGTTTTGTTGAGGAAGCCAAGAAAACCATTTACAATAAATACAGTCCAAGTTGATGTCACTTTGCCAAACGAACCATTTCTAAAAGAAAATGGATAGGGACAGAAAGAACGAATATATATATATATATATATATATGTGTGTGTGTGTGTGTGTATTTAATAAGCAAAGCGAAAAGATAAAGAGAGGAGTGTATGTGACGAGCGAGCGTAGGACAGGGCATAGTGACCAAGAGAGGGGAAGATGTAATCAGAGAATAGACAGAGTATAAAGGTCGGGAAATAAGAGAAAATAGAATAGTTGGATGCAAATTTTCAATGAGGCGATTATATGAAAAAAGTATGTGTGGAGGAAATTATATACGAAAGTGTGTGCGTGCGTGTATGTGTGTGTGTGTGTGTGTGTGTGTGTGTGTGTGTGTGTGTATACAGGAAATAGAGTTCGCAATAAGTGGAAAAAGGCAGCAATAAGTATACAAGAATTCGCAAAATAAAGGATTTTAAGAAACTTGAATTCATCTGTACCCGTTTCCAAAACTGAGGATTGTTTTTTTTTTTTTTTTTTTTTTAATTTAAAAAAAAAAAAATTTAAGGCGGTTGAACATCACTATACCTTTAATATATTAAAATTAATTTTGCAAAATTATCAGCAATTTATCGTAAGAGAAAACATACCACAAAAATTCGGCAAGGAATTAATTTAAGATATTAATTGTTCTAGCCATATACTTTTAACAAGTTTTACATAATAAAAAGTCGAAAAATGCATTTCATTTAAAAACCGTTTCTTTCATTTTCTATTTCATCCATTACAAAAATTTACTCCAGTCGAACTTCTCAAAAATCAAGAGGCCCCCTTCCTGGGGCTAACACTTAATCTGTATATGAGATACATAGATATTCAAATATTCCAGTAAAGTTCTCCTTTACCTCTTAAAGAAGTCGGAACATAATTTTTCTCTCTCCCAGTTGACTATCTAAATGTTACAGCACGTCGTCTTATGGTCTCTTTGTCTAACTGGATTCCAGGACAAGAATTTATCTAGTCTGGTGGAATATCCAGCTTCGTACTGTTACTTGAGGTAACATCAGTTGGAAAAGCTGCACCATTCATCAGAAAAGCCAGTGCTGACTAGCCATAACGAGATCTTATTTGGGCTGTGAATACTTTTTGTGATTTTGAATATTTAGTCAGGGTTTACTTGTAGGGAAAAGTATCCTCATATACGATTGTCTTAAACCTCTGAGATCTTAGACACTCTAGGATAGTATCTAATAGGCATACAAGCTCTCACAAATTCACTCAATAATAAATGCATTTGTTTCTATTGAGATCGAAGTGAGAATAGTTTACTTCATTTACATAGAAAATCTAAATAGTGTGGAATTTTCATGAGGAATCTGTTACTTGAATTAGTTTGCAATTTTATGCAAGTAAAACCATTGGTTTTAAGACTGTCAAAAAATATAAAAACAAAAACTCAGGCTTGTATTCTCGCTTGTCACACTTATAAAAGTTTTAAGAGATTTCTGGTGTACAGTCTGGAACTCTAGAAGAGGCACTAGACAGGAACATGTTCCTGCACTGGAGATTTGTCAATTTTATACAACGATTTATCACCCTCCACCCATTTGCTGGACCAGGAGATTCACTGCCGTTTAAATTAACCCCTGCTGCTACAGTGATGCAAATGTCAGTTCAATTGTGGTTTAGTTAGTTTTGGCAGTCAACTCTATTGACAATAGAAATGTAACATTAACTTTTAGGAAAAAAAAGGTTCGATAATGATTACATTTATATATTGTATAACGAGTTTCAGTTTCTAGTCTCTCCTTGTAAAATATTCACAGCAAGACCTCGTTCTTCTATCACAACTGCAAAGATCTTTCTTTTGAGATTTTGTTCATTAAAAACAAACATCAAATCTTGAATTCACAAAACCTTGAGAAAACATGCACATATGCTTCAAAATTAAAAGACGTTCAATATTTTATTTTAAATAATGTATTGCTAGAGTTAGCAGTCTTGCATACCGATTTTACTTTTTCAGTTATTGATCAGATCAGCAAGCTCCAATCCCATTGTATCCCTGTGTCTGTTTTACAAGTACTTTAATCGAATGTGATCTAACAATTCATAGAACCTAATACTGTACCTTGACAAATAGACGTGACTAACCAAAAAAACAGCAAAATCCCATCCTTCCCAGTAGTGGCCTTTAAACGCCTGAAAACTTTCTACTCTAAGAGTTTCTTTACTAGAACTGCTAGACTTTTGAATTTTCTGATTGTATTCACATGTAAAAATCGAAATCTAAAATGAGCGGCTCTCACTGCTCAACTCCCTACATAGTGCCTCTACAAACATAGTAGCTTCTTCCGTTTAAGTGGCAATATGCCTTGTTTAAGATGAAGAATTTGAATAAATAAAGGTCCATTGCAATTCAAATTAGTTCCTTATTTGAATATTTTTTTTAAATGTTAAACCTGGTCAAAGTTAAGATTCCATAGCTCTAATTTTTTTTTTTTTTTAAATTATTTTTTACATATTCACCCCAAACAAGACAGTGCCATTTTGATGTAGAGGCTACTATCTGTGAGATAATTGCAGGTATACTATGTAGGGAGTTGAGCAGCAAGATGTCTGTTCACATTACACTTGAACTTTTGCATGTCAGTACAGTCAGGGAAGCAGGAACCCGGAAGGGAATTCCAAAGTTTAGCAGTCCTAGGAGAGAAACAAAGAGAATAGAAGGCTTTCTGGCATTTCGAAATCTGTGTAGGGGTGGGATTTTGCTGCTTGTCTGGTTTGTTGGGGGTATTTACGTTGAGGGCCTTCGTCAGAATATTTACTATTAAAATACTTGTAAAACAGGCAGAGGAATAATTCGGGACCTATCAGGCTGGCGACTCTTTTAAACCCTGTACAGGAGTGATTATAAACAAGTCATTATTATTACTATTATTTCAATTGTTATGAAGAAAGGTATTTTCCTTGACTTTCTTTATCTCCAGTAAAATCTGAAGACTTTTCTAGTTTAAACTCTTCAATGGACATAATTGATGAACTGTTCAAACGTTCTATTTAAATTGTCAATCTCAGAGAAATTTTGATCAGTAAAATAGATTAACCCCAGAATGGCCTCCCATCTTAGATGGGAGTCTTAATTTGGTACAATCGCTCTAATCGATTTAGGCTTCTCTTGTAGAGCTTTCCTCTGACACGTAATTGTTTAGTTGCTTACTTTACTCATATTCTTCTTCTTAAACTGCACTGTGTATCAATATGTGCGAAGCTGTTAGTTACTGGTATGCATTTCAGCATTCACGACGGGGCGGCAAGCATACGACTCTGCTGGAAAGACAGATCATGAATTTATGGCTATCATATCTCTAATGGCTGACTGCCTTCTTGTGGAACAGAAAGGAAAATAGTGCACTGTATCAAATTGCACTTGATTTTTATACTTTCTCACAGAAACTGGCAGATTAGGATTGTTCTATTTTTTTCTATGTTATTTGGTTTTATGGTATATCAACTGTTTTTCGGTTATTTAATTGCAGAATAAATTTTGGTAAAAGTTATGCTTCAAGTCCAATCAAAAATGAAAAACTAAGAGCATTACAAATATTTGATCAATCAAATTCGTGATAAAATGTTCAAATAAATCCATCTTTTACCTTTCAGGTCAAATACAAATAACATCTTTTTGGTTTGGTTTGTTGTACGGAATATCAATCTTTTCAGGTAATTTAATGCGAATCTGACCATTTTAGTGACAGCTTTTATTTAATACCGAATCCAGTCATTTTAAGTTTCTTTATATCTTCAAGCATTTATTCATGGTTTTTGGTTTATTGTATTAGAATATTGTTTTTATTTTTGACTTTGCTGAACATGATTGAGTTTTGGAAAGGGAAAAGATAAAAACAATAACACCAATGTTTGGTGCATTTTTATGTCAAGAACTTGTATCTTCAGACAGCCTTATATGGTAGCACCAAGTTGGCAGATAAGAACTCTTTTTTTTCCATGTTGGAAGTCTTGAATTTAGATTATAAAGATAGATTTGGGCCGACTCCAGTTTTAGGCCACTTTTTGCCCTTTCTTGCTCATTTTTATTTTCAGGGTTTGGAAAGATTCAATTGAAGATGGCAACATAACAATGGATAGAAAAAGAGGGAGAGAGAGGGAGAGCAAATTCTGTGCCAAGGTCATCTTATTATCTTTTTTGTCCTAACCTTGATTGGCTGACAAGACGTTCCCATTGTTGAAAAGCAATAATTAAGGAAACTAAGGAAAGAAAATGTCTTTTCATCCACTTTTACCCATTTTCTATCTCCATAGATTTTCTTAGCCTCTTTTAAATGTATTGAAGTATTTCTTTGTTTTTACAGTTCTATATTATATGGTAGAAGCAGAGAATGTCGAATAGAGCAATAAGCAATTTATCACGCAGGAGGTCACCTATCTCAAACATTTACAAATCTGAAATTATCATTCAGTTCACCAGTACATCTTAGCTATAAATGAATGTTTGAATTAAATGCTTGTATTTTTTTGAACTTTGAAACTTAGTATAGAGAAATGTTAATTTTTTTTTAAATATGCTCTTAAGATAAAAGTAGGTTTCTTCTAATTTTTGATAGTAAAAAAATGAAGGGGAAAAATGCTTCACCAATGTCTGCACTGGTAAAATTTAAAAAAAAAAAATATCCCAAACTAGTTGTAGAAAAAAGTATAAATCTTTATAGAAAGTAGAAAAAAAAATCTCAAAAATAGATTGAAGGCGAGAGGTGTCTCACTTGCTTTTTCAATTTCCCTAATGAAATGAAATAAATTTGTATAGCAGGTTTTGCTGTTTCAACTTGGTAATTTTTGTGTGATTATATACATATATGTGTGTGTGTGTGCGCGCACACACACACATTTATGCATACATGTACAAATTCCACAGTCTGACATGACAATATTGCAATCTGTAGTTAGTCAAAACCAAGATCAGTCTATGCAAAACTGTCCTTTCATGTTCAGGTTTCTCCTTTTGCTCTGAGGTAGAGTTCTCATAAGGAAATCGACACCTGTCATAAGCTATTAAGGTATTGTCCATTGGGTAAAAACAGTTCGAGCTCTCCCAATTGACAATATTTACATCGAAATTTCGCTTATATTCAATATGTGCTGGACGATCGTGTAGGTGTAAAAAACGCTGACTCTTAACTCAGTGGTAGAGTTTTAATCCTGCTTGTGTAGCCGCACTGAAAACCGATACAACGAAATTGTGAATTATATATATATACTAGCCTGGGTACCCGGTGTTGCCTGGGTGTTTGGAGGTGTGTGTTGAGTAAAAAAAGAAAAAAAAAGGTGGTAGTAGGCAGGCTCGAACCTGTACCACAAAGGAGGAAAAGAACGTGAAAACAAACAAAAAACGTGACGTCTTTACTCTTGCGTCCATCGCTAAAACCGGAAAGTGACGAAGGTTTAAATTAAGGCTAGTCAATCGAGAAGAGGGGATGACTTTCGAGAATATCGGCGAAAAAAGCGACCCTTCCTTGTAGAAAAGTGCCCAGTTGAGGGCGAGAGGATTAATGTTTTTAGCCAATTTTTCAATATTTGTCGTCCGAAGGGTTAAGTTTCAAAAGGATACCAATCTCGTGAAAATCCGTCGCCTCTGTCGAAAGATTCAGGCAGACATACAAACATACATTTAAACAGACAGGTGAGATTTATATTATATAGAGAGAGTTAGTTGAAAAACAATAAAATAATGTGTTTGATTATAGGTTCTCTAAGAACTAATATAAATTATTTTTAGAATGCATACATTACAGTGTCTGTTAGGGTGTGTGCTCGGAATGCCTAGATTGATAAAACGGTTACCCCTAACACTGTAATGCAAAGTTTTTAAATAAAATAAATTATATTTACTTATCTATATACTAAATAAACATTTGTCACGATTTCCAGATTATAAACTATTTGATCGGGAGATCCTGTTTATTAAAAAGGAGGATCGAAGGTGATAACATACGAATATTACATTACTATATGGATACGCTAATTTAATGTTTGTAGTATGTTTTCAGCTTCTATTCTCCTTTTTAATAAATAGGATCTCCCGATCACCGAAGACGTAATGTAAAAAAAACAAAAAAACAAACAAAATAAAACGATGATATCACTTTAAGGCTGTGCGTGAAATTAAAATACACGTTCTTGGTTTTCTGGCTAGAATCCTAGAGTAGTATCTGTTCTCTCTGAAGATGGCGTTATGAGATTGTAGGATTTCCGTTTGCACCAAGCGTCCATACAATGGAAATATGTCACAAACTCCTATAAGGGTGTTGGAGATAAACCATAATAACCACATATATTCTTGCGCTATATTAACCAAATTACTTAAATATTTTTACAGTTTTAACAAAAATGTTACAATATCGTGGGGTCTCCATTCACGCTGAACATCCACAGAATGGTCAGCAGCAATATATTACATATGAAGGATACCACTGTGGAATTCTCACATATTCTACTAGCATATAATACACATTACTCTTTATTATAGAGTGGAGGATGAAGATATGTACATTGGTTTATGTTTATTTGTTCTTATCTCGACTGAAATATTGATAAAGACAGCCACATTAATCCCCGAGGTGAACATTTTTTGAAATATGCAAATGGCAAACTATATTGTCAACTTGCCAGCTAAGAATCTAGTTTTAAAACTGTCTTCAAGCCATTTTTATGTTAAAAAAAAAAAAGAAAAAAAAATTAACCGTTAATGAAATATTCATAATAATTCTATTACTTAATTGATCTTAGTAAAATAGATGTGACTTTAAAAAAGTCACGTTCATAAATTGTATACTTTTATTTCTTTTCTGCTGACATTTATGCGACCATCTTGCATGCTACTATTTTTTCAGCGACCATGACTCACTGAGTGGTTGCTTTTGCAGGAGCTTTAAAGAAGTAATAAGACAAATTAATCACTGCATAGAGCATCGAAAACTCTCGTTCTCTATCATTACCAAAAAGTTTCTTTCCTAGAACTGTTTGCTTTCGAAACAATACTGCGGAGCTTCTTTCCAGCTGAATACAACATGGTCGTTTTCAAATCCAATGCAAATAATTTCTTGCTGAGCCGCCTTCTTTAACGCATTAAGTCTCAAGTTACTAATTTCTTTTTACAGAGTTAAAACTATGACTAAAAATGGGTTACAATGCACAAATTGAAATGAAAAGTATTATATTTATATGCAAAATATTGACCGTCTTATAAATAAAATACTACGTACGTTGTGATACATCTTAGAAATCAAGAGGCTATCGATATAAGACACTAATGTTATATATTGTGCGAATAATCAAGCATATCTTTGCATTTAGTTTTTTTTTTATAACTAGCAGGTGCGTCCAGTGTTGCCCGATCGAAAATAAGCTTAAATGTATTTTAATTTCTGCAGATTTTGTACTTAGTATTAGACTCAATTATTTCCTATTATATTGTACCCAATATATAGTCATGATTTCATAAGGACCCCCCCCAATGATTTGCGTGCCATCAGCCAAAATCCAAACCCAAAAACAGTTACGATTAAAACTGTTTACAAGTTAAGCAAAGACTGAAGTTTATTCGTACTCATTCTGGTTGGACTGTGGAAAGGAGTGAGAATTTTATTACGTACAAGCTGGTTTTTATGATAATGTTTTTGATAGACAAGATGCAAGCAAGAGCGGTTGGGCTGTCCAGAATTTTATAAGTATATAGATTCATTAGAAATAATTTTGTAACCGAGCATGTATGAGTGCGTGGAAAATAACAGGAGCTATAAGATAGCTAGCTTGCGAGGATATTAACAGCAGTAGCAAAAAAAAAAAAAAAAAAAAATTATGTATATACACATACAAATTAGAAAGTGTGCACGAGCTTCTTTATATAAACTATTCGTTGTTATGAAGTCAGTGCACTCAAGTAAAATGTGTTTAGTTGTGAGTAGAGTTTGACATATTTGATAAGTGGTGATATCGTAATAAAAGACCAACAACTAAAAAAAGTAAAAAGTTCAAAGTACTAGTAAAGTTTACCAATACTCTTAGAACTTGCCCAACTATAAATAGCACCAGTTTTGCAATATCTTTAGCAAATCCGAAGAAATTCTTTGTGATACAATTTAGTAGAACAAAATCATGCATAACATGCAAGTTAGGTGATACAGATTTGATGAGGCACAAAATCAATCATCTGAAATGATAAAATGGAGCCTTATTTTCGAGCTGTGCTTAAATTGGAAATAAAATAAGTACAAAACAAGCCCGATTGGTTTCTTCACTTCAATTATAAAACTATTTTTATTCTTTTTAAATTTAATTGTTTTTGTTAAAGGAATCCAGGCTGATATTGCCTTCGAAAGTGAGAAAGACTTTTATGATTTGTTAGATAGTAATTTTATAGTTACTGATGTAATGACCTCAGGTGATGCTTTCTGGTAGATGGATCCGATCTCGATCGGATAGTGTGATGAGAAATTCTCCATCAGAGGATAAAGATCACTATTGCTGATACTTGATAAAAAGTGCAAAGTGAACCACGGGGTCACTAATTATTGTGTTGTCTTCCTACATCTTTCTTTTACAATTGGGTTTCAGGTGTGAAAAGCTAAAATTAGTCTTTAATTGAATCACCTTAAGATTTTTTTTTACTTTGTTTTTCATTCTGTTTTAAGTAACAGTTAGGTTGGATTCGAAAGCCAACCAATAAATTGCATTTTAAATTGAAAGAAAAAAATGTATAATGCATGAAATTAGAAATATTTTCGCATTGAGAATGCATCAAGAATTGTTGAAAAGTTTTCTTAAGGATGTGATTTTTTTTCTATGTGATTTTCCTTAAAAAATAGAAAACAATGAATTTAAAAAGCCGAGCATGCAGGGCCTCCCTCATCAAGTAAAAGAATTACTTTCACCATGACTAATGTTTGTGCAAAATTAAAAAAAAAAAACAACCCAAGTTGTGGTTAAGAAAAGTACGAACAAGCAATCAGACAAATGAGAGTGAATTACTAGGTCCAATCCCTATTTTGTTGGAGAATCAACAAAACCATTACAGTAAACAACATTTACCAATGAGGAGCAAAGCAGGAGTGAATTTATAAATTTATTCCTGCAGTGTTACTCTTACAGTGTCCCAAAATTTGTAAATCTGATGACAGTTTTTAGCGAGACTTACATGAAATATTATTTATCTATAAAGTTAGATACCTGTATATGTTTATGTATTTGTACATGATTCACTCCTAAACTAATTAACCGATAGACGTAAAAGGTGCAAATGAGAGCAAGATTTAATTTTATTAAAAAAAATCAAGTGTGCCAACACTTCACGAAAATTTAGACACCTCAAATTTTTGTGAAAGTTTAATAGGCAGTAAATATTAATTCACTAGTAGGCTACTTGGCATTGCCCGTGATAAAATATGCCTAAATACGATATTTTCATTCATGCAGATTTCGTATTTATTAATATTGAACCAATTCTTCGACTATTATATATTATATTGTACCCAATATAAAGTACTTATTTCAAAAGTTTATATAACTTCGATGCCATCTGCTAGGATCGAAATCAAAACATAGTGCTCCAGCCTTAGTTGTTACCATTTGAGCTATCATCAGACGGATAAAAAGTAGTTAAAAATGAACCAACTAACAAATGTATATTTGCGAATAGATAGAAACAACACGTTTGGTCAACTTACATCTGCCAAGTTCTAATTTTTTTTCAATTTTGACGCCTTAGCAGCTATATTTATCGGCTAAAAACCAAATCGAAGCGATAGCAGCACAATATGTAGTAAACGTTCATTTAATAGTCAATAATCTAATTCATTTGACTATTTAAAACTTTGGTAAATGATATGCATAGCTCCCCATTTGAAAATTCAAATATTTCAGATTTGTATTAGTCATTAAGCAACAGTTAAAACAAAATTCCTTGAATTTTAATGTTTTAAGACTCCTTAAAGTTTAGATATTACCTAGAATCAAAACCATATGATTGATTTTGATGAAAATTAGAAAAAGGATTCTAAATGTAAGGTTTAGTAGCATCATATCTATTGAAAATTTGTCAATGTTAGTCGGGGTTTTAACACTGAAAGTTAGTTTTATTTCTTAAACGATATGTGAAAAGTTGCCTCCCTTGTGTGAATAGGTTATGTGCCATTTAAACGTTTGAATAACTTAGTTGTCTCCCTTTGTTTAATATAAAAATGAGTGTTTCATGTGCAATTTTTCTGGATCTCATGTAAATAAACCAGACGTGTCTCTTTGGTATCTGTGTGTAAGACTAAAAAACATGTTACATTTTAAGTGATTTGATTTATCTTTTTGTCAATCGTTGACATGACTTCCCATATGAATTTTATTTGAAACAAGCAAGGTATGTCTTTTATTTAATTCATAATTAACTATTAAAGATTATTAATTAACCTACAATATCTTCATCTTAATCTTTGTAGGGGAATATAGAAGTGGTGCAAAATTTTTTTTTTTTTTTTTTTTTTTTTTTACACGGTGGTCACCACTTATCAAGGCCCGGAAGCCACTCAGGGATAAGGGTTATTGCAAGTACATTACGTTAGTGTGGAGATTTTTTCGGGAGAATTAATTTTATCCATAGCAGATATTCTTTTCAAATTATAGGAACCACATTTTTTTTTCTAGTGGAGTAGAGATAAAGGGATTTTTGCCTCTCCCTACAATTTCCTAAACTAAGAAATCTTAATTCTTTTTTCTTCATCTTTCACTAAAAACAGATCAGTGCAATGTCAGCGATATAGTTAATGCCACCCCACAAAGTTCTTCCTTCCTCTTCATTATCTCTCCTGTCAATAAGATTTTTCTTAAAAAAATATAATAAAATTAAAAAAAATGAAAACAGGAAACAAGTTTGAGTTCAAATATGAGAGAAAGTAGTATGGTGGGAGGGCGTTCTGGACAAATTCGATAGAGATTGAGAATTTCCAACCAACCCATATTTTCCTATCCACATAAAAAAAAAAAAAAAAAAAAAAAAAAAAATCAAGGCTCACATCACAATCTCCAGTTTCACTATCCTAAAACAGCTGTGATCTACCATCACTTAGAAATATTTGAGACGAGTTGGCAGTACACATTTTAATGCTAATTCAAGTTTTGATCTCATTTTCAGAATTAGTCAAGTAGAACACTGCTTTAATTCTTAATGTAAGGAAAAAAATGTATATTGATGAGATGAGGTCAAGAGAATTGTCATAAGTTCATAATTAAAACCGGTTGAACAAATATCTAAATATAAAGTGATTTCAGCTGTTCTTCAACAATGATAAAGACTTGACTCTCTTGCACTACAAGGGACACATTCGAAATGTGATGCTGGAATTATTAAAAGTTTCTAGTAAAATTAGAGTCACACTAATTGTACATAGTTCAATAATGAAATGTACGGGAATTCATTGTTAAATCCGACTCAAACAATGTCGGATCATAACTGGTTAGTTGGTTGGTTGTTTTTGTTTTACGGCATATCAACCCTTTTCGGGTTATTTAATGCCGGATCCAAAGATTCGGAAGAAAATTTTTTTTTTTATAGAATATATTTGTTGTTTTCACGACTGCCAGAAGCAGAATAGAACATAATTCTTAACATATGATTTAAGTGTATATAAAACAAAAGACCGAGAAAGCAATATCACCTCTGTAAGAGGTTGCAAAAGAAAAGGCTACGGCCAATCAAATTACAGATACGTTTTTGCATCTTAAGAATCATCAAAAGAGGCGGATTCAAATTATATGTTATGCAGAAGTATAAAGATTATTTTACATCGTAAGAAAAATTTGTGTGGCACTCATTATATCGGATAAATAAATCTTGTATGTCTACACAAAGAAATAATTTGGAAAGAAATTCTAAGCATTAAATTGTAGAAATGAAATTCAATATCTATTGATTCCTTGTGATTAGATACATTGATCTGACATTCTGTTGAAGATTAGCAAAAAACAAAAAATATCTTGGGTCCCAATCTCATCCTCTACGAGTGCACTTGTCAATACTAAATTTTCAGATATGGAGATGGATAAGAAAAAGTAATGAATTAAAAAAAAAAATGCACATTAAAAATAATGAAAATAAAGATTAAAAAGTAATAAAAATATCTTAAAAGGAAATATGATCCTACTTCTTTCTACATTAATACAATCTTCACACACACACATTTCTGCAGCTCAGACGAGCCATGTAAGCCAACAAATCGGAAATTCAGGAATCGAGTTTTGGCATCATTATATGCGGTTGCTAAGGTGGCAGGGCATTTGCCTTGTATGCTAAAGATTTGGGTTTCGAATACAGTTTCGATATGTTCAAATGATGAGTCCTAATGAGGGTGAAACTAGAGTGTGACTGCCAGTTTGTTGGCTTGCATGGCCGAGGTGAGCTGCAACGTTGTTTGACTATGGAAATAATTATATATCTTACATTCGGAAAATTCGAAATATATATATATGTGCGCGTGTAATACATGTATGATAATTATCTCTTGAATTAATTAATGGATCTTTATAAATTTTGGAACATATTCGAGGCAACACAGTGGGTAACATGGCATTTTCTTTTATTTGTAAATTTTGACATTTAAGATTTTCACACATACATGCAGCACACCCCACCAAAATATTCCAAATAAGTTAGTAAAAATAATAAAAATAAAAAAAAATTGCTCTTTCTCAAGTATTGAGTATATTGATATATTTTATATATTGAGTATATTATGTTTTTATTAACTTGAATCCTATAGAGAAATTTATTAGCATAATTAAGTTATCTCCAACATACATATTAATGCGTTATGAACAAGATTTATTTTTATAAAAAACTTGAAAAAAAAAATGGTTTTAAATTAAGTTATTTTTTTTTATTGTTGTATATATAAAAATCCAATTAAATAAAAATAAAAAACTAAATCATAAATCATTTTAGGAGCGAATTCAGTCGCCCACAGCTACCTTCCATTTTTATACATGCTGTCTTTTGATAGTCACTACCGTATAATCTGAGACTATCCAATTTGTACGTTAAACAAATAATAAAAAAACGGTTAATGAAAGTTTCAGTTCATAAATGTTGGACTGGCTTAACCTTTTAGAAAAACAGACATTTACAAATTAACACTCTCCAGTCTTTGGCTCCAATAAAAAAAGATAACTAAACAAAACAAAGACATCGTAAATGAGAAAATAAAATCAAATTAACCTTCGGGTTTATGCCTGACAAGTTTTAGCACCAACAAATGATTTCATAAACTTAGTTGTGATCATTAGCATCGGCCAGAAGAAAGCATAATGTTCATTGAACCAGGACGGTAAGTGCTCAGCTTAGGATAAGAATGTGGCAAGGCTAACTTATGGTTATTGGTTTTATAGTTCATCTCATTTGGGATATTTATTTTGACCCACTCTCAAAAGATGCAGAAGGAGGGGGGAAGTGAAACAGGGTTTAATATAACAAATAAAAAAAAAAATGCCTACCATTCACAATTATGACTATTGTAAGCAATATAAAGCAAACTTATTAGTATCTGTTTGGGTGGGATATTCAAAGTTCCTTACATTTTTTTTTTTTTCATAACAAATGAGATTCAGATTCTGAATATACATTTTCAACTCAAAAACGCAGTTTTTAGGGAATATCAATTGTCAAAAGAAAGAAAAATAAAGAGAAAGATAAAAACAGGGGGAGATAGATGTAATATGAAAATGTTACATATATTATTTAATTTCTATTTAAGTTTTTATGGCCCCGAGCAACAGCAGTTAGCCCGGCTAATATATCTATATAAGTGAGAATGTGTGTGTATGTTGGGACATTTCTCAACCTATATACTTGAATTTTTGGTTTACAAATTTGAAATTTGGAATATAGGATATTCAGATATGTGGAAAACTTTAACCAGTTTTCATCCAGAAAAAAAAACAGCTGCTAAGAGGTCAAACTTGAAAAACTGGTACGTGAGAGACCACCGGATTTTTATCTGTTTTAATGTTTCACGACTGCAATATTGCTCGTAGAAACATGACAGCTATCTCATGTTAATTATACGCTTTTTTAAAACACTTTTTAAAGATCATGTGAAGCTGGTCTAATGGTTATAGCACTTGATTCGCTGTTTTGCGTTTCGGTTTTGATCTCAGCTCGAGTTTTTTTTTAATTTTACAATAAGTAAACTGTTTAGAAAAAAAAAAACAAAAAATATTTGCATGCACATGTAATTCCTTTTCAGTGTTTTGCTTAATTTTTTTAAAATGGAATTTTAAGTTACATTTAATACCTACGGTATTTCTGTTTATAATAAGAATTCTCCATGAATTAATATGTATTTGTGTGTATTTTATAAACGGGCAACGCCGGGCGACCTGCTAGTATATGTGAGAATGTGTGTGTGTGAGGACACTTCTCAACCTATATATTTAAATTTTGGATCTAAAGATTTGAAGTTTAGTATATAGGGTTTTCAGACATGTAGAAAACTTTAATCCGTTTTCATCCGGAAAAAAAGGGCTGCTAAGGGGTCAAAATTGAAAAATTGTTACATGGAGGGGAGGGTCATCGGATTTTTATCTTTTTGCTTACTGTTTCATGAATATGCATGCACTAATCATTCGCATTATGTTAAGAAAACGTTTTAAAAACACCTTTGAAGACAGTGTTCAGTTGGCCTAATGGTTGTCGTACTTGATTTACTGTCTTTAGATTTTGGTCTCAGCTTGAGTTTTTTTTTTCTTACTTACAATAAATGAACAGTTTAGAAAAAAAAACAATACTCGCATTCACATGTCTGTTTCTTTTCGTTTATTTATATTTTTTTTTTGCGTCATTTTGTTAAAAGAAATGTAACGTTATGCTCAATACCGGGCAACGTCGGATACATCTAATATATATATATATATATATATATATATATATATATATATATATATATATATATATATATATATATATATAAAGAAACGAAAAAGCTTTACTCATTTAAGATATCTTCATAAGTTGATTATCAAGTTAAGAAAAACCATTTTTGATTATAAATTCAATGTTTTATTCTTGCAGATTTAATTAAAAAAAATAGAAATCGAACTTGATTAACATGAATCTCGTCTGCGGGCACGAAAGTTATTTGCTCAAATTTGGTTTGAATGTAGTCAAGCTTGTAGTATTTATCACAGAATGCATTTCAAAACATCTTCTGTCGAAAATACTTTCAAGAATGTGTAACGAATAGAGAATAGATTACAATGTGTCGGTGGTAGAGGGAGGAGGTGCATTCCTGTTGTTTTTCACTTATAGAAATCTATAAATCTGTAATTGTTGGAAAAAGGAAAATGAATTAGAATACAACAAAAAATCTTAGAATATTGAAAAGATGTCATTACATTAAGTGATCTTATTAATCTATTTATTCTTAAAGTCTGTAGCCAAAATGAAGTAATTAATATATTCTGAAAGCATAAGAACAAACAAACAAACAAACAAAAAAATTGTGCAATGAAATAAAAAAAATAAAAAGTTTGAAAAATATATAAGTATTATTATATTAAAAAAAGAAAAAAAAAAAAAAACTTATGTTTTTATTCTGAAGAAATTTTTAGCACTTGGACTAATTCCAATCAAAATCTTTTGCTATTCAAGCAGAAGAAGGTGGATCAAGATAAGGAATTTAATCTTAGAAAAAAAAAACAATAACAAAAAACTTTGCTCAGACCAGATTTTCAAAAATCAATAAATTCAAGTAAATAATTAATAAAGTTTTTCAAAAGTTCCATAAACGGAACGCTATGGAACTCATCAAAACAAAAGTCAGTTAAATACTTCTGAAAAAAGAAATGTATAATATAAGTAATCTAAGGTTACTTCAAATGAAGTTGTATATTTGATACCTGTTTATGCAGAAATAAATCTGAGCAAGAACAGGAATAGGGAAAGGAGTGATGGAGATAAGGGTTGTGAGGGAAGAGAGGAAAAGAAGGTTGGATAGTTCAGTTGAAATAGCGGCCATAGTTACCAACTGGAGGGGAATAAGGATGAACATAATTTCTATACACCCACACACACCTGCACATATACATACATATATGTAGGTGCTAACAGTTCAGTCCGGCTTTGCTCGAGCCCTATGTATTATTCATAATTGTGTGCATATGTATATATATTAAAAACCTTGTGTCCAGATTACGTACATTTAAAATTTCAGGTGTTTAGACCCAAAATTGGCGGAGGAGTTTGGTAGAGTCTGAAAAGATCAACTCTTTCAACTTTGACCTCTTGGCAGCCAAATTTTAACCAAAAAACTTATAAAAAAGCTTGCTAAATGTCTGAATTCCCTTTATGTAAAATTTCAAATGCTTAGACCAAAATTGGCTGAATAGTTTGCTAAGGACCGCAAAGGTCAAATCTTTTTAACTTTGACCTCTTGGCAGCCAAATTTTTGGCCAAAAATCAATTAAAAAGCCTGCCATATATCCGAATCCACTTTAGGTAAAATTTCAAATGTTTAGACCAAAAATTGGCTGAGTAATTTGGTAAAGACAGCAGAGGTCATTTTTTTTTTTTTTTTTTTTTTAACTTTGATCTCAATTTCAACCCCTTAACATTTCTTTTGGGCTCCAATCAAATTTAAAATTTTGACGCATGTCCAAGTAACCTACATCTAAAATTTCTAATGTTTAGACCCAAAATTGGCGGAGGAGTTTGGCAGAATTTTCAAGGATCAAATCGTTGAACTTTCAACCCTTGACAAATTTCTCGCCGAAAACCGATTAAAAAGATTTTCCCAACTCTCAATACTCCCTATGTCAAATCTCGAGTCTGTAGACTGAAAATTGACAGTAGTTTGGTAGGGAAATGTACAAACACACAATTTCACTTTTATAGATATAGACATTTACAATAGACTTTAGAAAAAGAGAACTGAGCACAAATAGGTTAATTTAGTAGTTAAATTATGAAAGCCGTTCAACACATGTCAGTATTAAACTGAATAGGATGATATGCCAATACTTACATCACTCTACACATATAAAGGCGAGTATAGAGTGGATTTTGTACTTATTACAGTGCAGTCTTCTCTCACTTTATTTTGTTCTTTAGTCCTCACATTCCATGAGTGATGTTTCTGATAAAGGAGGAAGAATTGCTGTTTTCTGGGTTGGAATCTAATATTTATTGTTGGCTAGTTTATGACCTTGAAGTGATATTTTTAACTCCTTAAATCAAGTGGCTTCAAGCCTTGTCTGGATTGATTTGCATTTAAAAAAAAGAAAGATAGGTATCATAAATATAATGGGTCACTTTCTGTAATAATCTTCAAATCAGATGAAATAATTAAGAAACTAATTCGTAATTATTTCATCTTATTTGTGATTAATTTAAATTATTTTTAACATGGGAGTGATGTGTCAGATTTAATTTCAGATACTAAAATAGAAACTAATATATATATATATATATATATGTGTGTGTGTGTGTAAATATACACTTGCATAAAGATATACACGCTCATAACTGAAGACATTAGTTTTAGTATGAATAACTGTATACATAAAAATGTTGCTTGATAGACAACTGCATTATGGAAGTACTTATATATATGACGTAGGCATTTTTTATTATTTGGAGAATATTAAATTTGCATGCATCAGCTTAGATGTGCCAAGAGATAAAAACAATTCATGGCTGATGATGAGTTTTATAGATGTGGTTGTAAGCACATGCAGGTTTTTGCAGGAAACCCTCCATTCTCAGACACAACCACTCCACTCTTATACACAACATCTTGAAAGAAAAATTTATTAAGAAAAACAAAAATGGTAAAACACCTTTCGAAAGTGCTTTCATTAATATTTATAAATGGATTTTATATCCCCAACCTTTTATGTAAAGTTTATATATATATATATATATATATATATATATATATATATATATATATATATATTAGATAGATAGAGCGATAAAAATCAAACGCACGAAAAAAGTCACCACGCTTGTCAAAGTCTGAGAGGAAAAATAAGCAAAATATTGTTTTTGATTTCATCTTATCAAATATTTTTCTTGGCCATTTATATCCAATATGATACTTTTATTTAGATTCGAAGGATGGTGACGGTGGCTAAGTGGTTAATGAAACAGACTGGCGAGATGAGTGTTTTACGTTCGAATACAGTTCATTCCACAAAAAATCACTTTCACTTAGGATATTGGTAACCTTCAAGTGGTCTCTTCCGCCTGACGAGTTTCTAGAAAATAATTCTGACTAGAAAAAAATATTGAGGGAAATAAAAGCCAACAAGGGAATCTTCGATGATTTAAATTTAAAAAAAAAAGTCAGATGTATCAATTGATCATGTTTATTAAAACCCAGTAAAAGAGTTTAAAGTGAAGCGATGATTTCCAAATCTTCAATCTCACTTAGCTGACATTGCATAAGGCCGGTGATAAAAGCAGGATTTCCCAACCAGGGTTTTATGGAATCTGGGATTCTTTTATTTCTATTAGATTTGAGACGACTTAAAGTAATGCTTGAGATAAGCAGATGTTCTAGTATTAATTTGTAATCTTCAACATTACTTGAGCTTCCAAGGATTTAGAGTCTTGTCTACCATACTATTCAAACCATAGATAGAGGACGGATTGATTCATATCTTAATAGATTTTTTTAGAGGATAGGTCTTCGTCCTCATCTTTCAATTCCTTAAATTCTCCAGATCAGTATTGCCAAACCTTTTTACCTTCGTAGGTCCCTTTAAATGATGGTGATGTTCACGCAAACTCTACACAATATTTTTTTTTCTCCTTCATAAAGCAAGCAATATTTGTGACAACCGGTTTAGGCTTAAAAAAATTGTATTTCTCAAATTTTACTTTTTTATTTTGAATATATTAGAACCCTGGAATACGATAGCCCTAGAAAACATTTTTTTTCAGGGTACGATGTGGAATACAATGTTTTTCCAGCATCTGGTTATGGTATTTGCCCCGCCTTATGGCGTTATTTAAAATGTTATTTGATTATATACGAGTGTCATATACTGTACTGTATTTTGTTAATTTTTAATGCCATATCTTAAGGTTCTACTGTGTATATATATATATATATATATATATATATATATATATATATATATATATATAACAAGTTATTAAAAATACATAATTGGATCCTTTTCCCAGTTTATTTACAATTATGTACATGAATAAGAAAATTAGGTAAAACAAATCATTAGAAATGTATTTATGCAAAGGCATAATTTCTTAAAGAACCCTTGACAAGCTCTAAAAAAAAAAAAAAAAAAAAAAAAAAAAAAAAAAAAAAAAGCCCAGGGTCCATAAAATCCTGGTTGAAAAACCCTGCTCTAAACTGTCTCAGTCCTTTGACAAGTCACACCAACCCACCAATAAATTCGTAGCTCTATATATATATATATATATATATACTAGTTAGGTTCATTTTTAGGTATATAAGGCAAAGCAGCTTGCACATTCGTCTTTTCCAGATTTAAAATGGCTTCACATAAATGACTAAAATTCTTACAAATCGAGCTTCTGTCACATCGTTGTAGTGTTGCAGCATATCTGTGCTAGTTGAACAAGTACTTTAATAGAATGTGCTCTGATGAATTATTACCCTTGCATCCCCTAAGCAGAAAGTTCCACCCAGTAGTAGTAGGCCATCTTCTATCTTAGGAGATAATGACATGCAATTTGGTGTTTCAGCAGATTGTCTTTGGGTATCTTCAAGCATGGCTTTGGAGTCCCATTACACCCGACTAGCAAGAACATTCTACTCTTTCACTGTAAGAAGTCCTTAGATTCTTGAAGATTTTCTATGATAGATTTTTTTTCCTCAGATCGCTTGCCTTCAGAATACTCTTCCTGCTTCCCCGACAATATTAACATACTGGAATTTAAATGTAATATAAACAAAAATCTTGTTACTCAACATTACTCAAGTAACTCCTTATAAATCTGTCTCCTTACCAGAGTATCTCCATATACTTTAGTGGCAACGTGCCTTGTTTGGAGTGAACACTGAAGGTCATAAACAGTATTTGAACATGGCATGCTTAGTTTAAAGTCTGCACCGATAACCACTGCATCAGTGCCGCTTCTATTACAGTCTTAAGAATCACAGAAGACAGAATGGTATTGAATATCTAAGACAAATAAAAGCCAATAAAATAACCAGCTTCTCTTCTAAAGACAGCAGGTCTTTTATCAAAGATGCAACCTGTCGTGCTGCTTCTGTCAGTAAACTGAATAAATTGGCTACAAATCCAGGAATTGTCGCTTATTGGGCTAAAGACTGCAAAGTGACTAAAATGCTGTCCACTTTTTGACAGGTTTCTTTGTGTTAACCTATGGCAGTCGAAGCAACCGTAGCCCTTAAGAACCATCATGACAATTGGATATAAGACTGATATCTGCAGCAATGAAACCCTCAAAGTAGAATAGTTATTCCAGAAAATTTCCTTCAATATTCTTCAAGCTAAAAAACCCATTTACCTTTTTGTTTGCCTATTTTCTTCAAGCAAGGGCACCTGGCAACCATATCAAGTTACAAAATTATTTTATATCATCTATAAAACACATTTCACAAATGATATTTCTATTATTTTAAATTATAGACAAAGTTCCTAATGAACCGCCCCCTTAAGTAAACACTTCATCAAATCTCCACACTAACGTAATGTACTTGCAATAATCCTTATCCCTGAGTGGCTTCCGGGCCTTGATAAGTGATGATCACTGTGTAAAAAAAAAAAAAAAAAGTAATCAGTGTTGGTTTGGTTGTTTTGTTTTATGGCATGTCATTTTCGCATTATTTAATGCCGAATTCAATAATTTTGGAAAAGTTTTTATGCTTCAAGTTATTTAAATTCAAATATTTATACGTGTTATATACGGCATAAGCACATTAACACACTAGTCCTTGTTAGATCACCGAACTGAAGCAACGTTGAGCCTGGTCAGTACCAGATGGGTGACCAATTTGGGAATTCCAAGTACTGTTTGTAGGAGGACGTCGATACTTCTCTGCTAGAGTTGCAAAATCCCAACCTCATCATCTCCAATAACGGAGATATACATGTGACTGGGGACCGCTCGTGAATTTCATACTACCAGGGAACTTCCTCCTTTGGAGGAAGTCGATTAAACCTGCATAGGATTAGTGCCGTTTCCATTTATACATGTGTTTTGTTTGGTTTGGTTGTTTTGTGGAGGAAAATTATTTATGACTTTGCAGAACATGATTGAATTTTGCAAAAGGAAAAGAAAAAAAGAATAATATCAATGTTTGATGTATTTTAGCTCAGGAAACCAGTATCTTCAGGCAGTCTGATCTAGTAGCATCAGAGAAAAGAGGTGAGGATAGCATTCTTATATAAAATTAGGTGTGTGCGCGTGTGTGGGTGTATGTGTATACACAGGATTCACTACCAGATTACCTAATCATTATGAATCTTTTAACACAATGTGGGTTATAATTAGTTTTGTGTAAATGGGGCAAGGAAAGGTAGGTGGAGATTAAATTTTTGCTAAATTCCAACAATAGACATTTGACATGAATTAATAGTCTCCAAATTTTAGTTTGTTTATATTTTAAGTTTTTTTGTTATGGAGCATGGAGCATACTATGACCACAAACTCCAATTTGTAAATTCAAATTTTTATTAAATCTCATTCATTGTCATTAGATACCAGTTAATCAAAATTCACTAAATTTCAATTTTTTCCTTTAAAAAACTACAGTTTAACCTTAAATTTCAGAGATTTTCTAGAATCCAAAGCATGCAAAGAATTATCAAAATTGGAATAAGGATTTTTTTTTTTTTTTACAGTGATCACCACTTATCAAGGCCCGTAAGCCACTCAGGGATAAGGGTTATTGCAAGTACATTACGTTAGTGTGGAGATTTGATGAAGTGTTTACTTAAGGGGGCGGTTCATTAGGAATTTGTTAACGTTGGACTTGAACACATCCAAGTTGTAGTCTGGTGGGAAGCAGGCAGACGGAACAGAGTTCCACAGGCGTGCAGTTCTAAGAATGAAGCTTTGTTCATGGAATCCGCGTTTTGATTTAGGCACAGATAAAGAGTGGGGGAAACTTTTGATAGTGGATTCAGCTAGACGGGTGTTTTTCATGAAAGATTGGCGAGGGAGGACCAGAGATTGGAGTTCAGACATAGCGTTTACTAGAATTAAGTTTTGATTTTAATCTTTGTAAGGAGACACAAAAGTGACACAAAATTTATGTTCAGGTATTTTTACCTATCCTGGGACAAGTATTCTAATTATACTATATAGATAACGTTATTGATACATTTGCTTGAGATTTTTTCTTTTATGTAATTCGTTTCTATTGACTTAGAAGTAAAATCTATTAATGATTTTTGTGAATATCTCATTAATCACAAAACTATCATTAGTTCAGTGCAGATACCCAAATAATAGCGAGAAGTTGGCCACCAGTAATAAAATCTAATTTTACTTTCATTGATTGGTAAATGACTGGTAGTTTATGAAACACTGGTTTTTGTTCGATCACCGAAGTTAAGCAACGTTGAGCATGGTCAGTACCAGATAGATTTCAATTTGGGAATACCAGTCAGTGTATGAAGGAGGATGTCGACACCTCCGTGCAAAAACTGCAAAAACCAGACATCATCATCTCCTCTAATAGTGATATACATGCAACTAACGACAGATTGTGAAATTAATACTCCCATGATATATCCTCCTTTGGAGGAAGCCGGTTCAACCTGTCTAGAGTAAATGCCATTAAAAAACAAAAAACTTGTTTCTTCGCCGTTTGGCTTTGGTTAAAGTGCAGTCTCTGTTCTGATATGACACTTCTTTTATGTCCTTTGCTAATAAAGGATAAATTCTTCTAAAACGAGACAATTTTTTTTCTTACAATCCAGAGTGCTCTATTTTTTGGAGCTGGATATTTCCCGCATTTAAAACCGACCTTTTGTCTAACTCTACCCTCAGAGAGGGACGCAAGTAAATAGAGGCTGTACAAGTATAGATGTACGTTATATAACCGTCCCATTTCCCACTTCCCAACAACTTGGCTATCGACAAACAAGTATAAATAAGCATATCTATATTAGGTAGTGAAAAGTGTACGAGCAGAAATTACATTTCTATAAGTTTATTGTATTTACAGAACGTTTCGAAGCCAGTAGAAAAAAAAAATCAATGGAATGGGCCAAAAGGTGAAGTAAACAAGTCATTTCTTACCATAAAATGAGACAGAGAATCATTAAAAACGAAAACAAAAGGATGAAAAATAAATATTTGGATATTGAATGTGTTATTGCTGGTCTTTTCCGATTTTTTTTTTTTATTTCGTTTTTATTTTTTTATCTACCAGCATATGAGTTTCTTTGGCAAAAGAACAATGATTCTCCAACCGACGTTTTGTTTCACATATACAATGCAACAGGTTGATTTTCCTACACATCAATGGTGAAGTTTAGTATGGCTGGCATAATCACTTTATTCTAACTAGTCAGACATTACCACACCTGCTTATTGTAATCCAATATCTCAATTCCAGACAGAACAAATACAAAGAAAACAATCACAGAGCTGTCAACTGAATGATATAGCATTTATAGGCGTTTAATTTCCTTCGATTCTGGTATTAATTGTTGGTAGCTTGAAGGTAAGATGCTAGTGTACAAAGTCAAGAGTGACTTTGTAACTGGGTTTAAATCTCCCGACCAGCAGTAATTATCAGTTCCTACACTAATAATTGCACAAGCATGAAACACTAGAGCATGCAGGTATAAAAATGATTGTTAATATATATATACACACACACACGGGAAAAATTCTGGTGATAAACTAAAATTCTTTAATTCTCTTGAATGCATCATGACGTTTTGCAAAAGACTATTCATTTCATCACATTTATCCAACTACAACTATTGTTGTTCATCAGCATCATACATCACAGCAGACAGGTGACCGCTTCAAATAATCACTACTTATCAAGGCCTGAAGACAACTCGAGGATAAGGATTAATGAGTCAGGTAAACGGTGACAACACTGATGATTGGTAATGATGAAAGTTTGACAGAATTTAACTTAAGAGAACGGTTCAACAAAAATTTGTTTACATTGGACTTGAAAACAACAATGCTGTTAGCTGGAAAACAATCTTGCTGTCTTGTGTTTTAGGAAAGAAACTTTGCTCATGAAAGTTTTGTTCAGTCTAACCTTGAGTGGCTTCTGAGCCATGATAAGTGGTGACTCCTTTGTAAAAAAAAAAAAAAAAAAATACACGGACACGGAAGAAATTAATAATTGTTGTAGCCAGACGAGTTTTGTAGAAGATGGAAGGAAAGGAGGAGAACAGAAATTGCAACTTTATGTTAATTATAACGGCTTATTAGATATCTATATAAAAAAAATGGAAAAGATATACTTTTCAGGTTATAGTTTGAATACCGACTATAAAGAGGTAATTCAGCAAGGGTTTAATAAATTTTAGTTTTCAAACATGCTCAGTGTTCTTTTTATCTAGACTGGAACATAAAAACGCAATTTCCTGAACTAATGTAAAAATATCCTTTCAATTGATACTTTTTCCGGTTTATATTTGACGTTTGTCTGTTTTGAGTAGTGTATAAAGTGCTATTGAACTATACAGTGTGTCACACTGAAGTCAATAAACATATACAACCGAGAAAATTAAAGTATTCGTACATTCTGAAAAAAAAAATTGATAGAATTTTAAATCATTCATTTTTATTCATTGAAAGCAAATCAAAATATCCTTATTATGCAAGAATTTTCAATTTTAAAATAAATTAATAAAAAAATGGTGATATATAAAATATAGATAAATTATTTTCCTGCAAGCATCGCTATTATATTAAATTAGTTTCTGAAATTTCCTCCTTCCATAATAAAATGAGGAGCAATTGAATATCAGATAATTGTATTTTTGCTTGCTTACAAATGTTAAGAAATTAAATTATCCAACCATCTTTTTTTCTTCTTGTAACGGTTTTCTATTTACAGAAAATCATATTTTTGCTTTCTTTCAATTCTTTAAGGCACATTTAGCATAATGAATCATCTCATTACGATTCATTCAGAATGATTTAAATTTGGTCAGCAACAAATAAATGTATATACATAACCTTTTAGCAAGGCAATGTCTACCTTAATCTTTGTGTATATAAATATATTCTTGGACTAGCCTACAGAGGCAAAGTTGACTGTAACTGGGTTCAAATTTCCCAACTGACAGTAATTATCACTTTCTACACCGATTAAACTCTTGAATATGTACGAATAAAAATTGTATTCATATACTTTATATATAAGCATGGTCATCAATAAAACGACTTCTATAACCTATTACCAAAGCGATGTCTACTATAATATATATATATATATATATATATATATATATATATATATATATATATTATACACACATACACACACGGTTTCGATCCTCGTCCAGTTCAGCTGCGCTGAGGAATTTTACTACGACAAAACGTTTCTGTAGTTAATATTTTTTAAAAATGTCGATCCCCATTTAGTTAAGGGAAAAATTATTCTCAATTAGTATTAAGGTAATACAATCCGCTCAAAACAGTACCACAGGCAAAATAAACAAAGAAATGACAACTAATATATACATGTGCGTGTGTATAGAGTGAAATTTATATATATATAAATAAAGTTAGAAAAGCATTTCATTTAAGGCATGAAAATTGTTAAACAAAATGTTTTTACTATAGGCTTTAAAAATAAAGGTACAAGATTCAATTTGAAATTTATCTTCAAAATGCACTCTTATAAATTTTACAAAGTAAGGTATAAAAATTTAATACCTTACTTTGTAAAATGTATAAAGGTGCACTTTGAAGATAAATAACTTTCAAATTCAATCTTGTACCTTTATTTATAAAGCCTATAGTAAAAACATTTTGTTTAACAATTTTCATGCCTTGGATGAAATGCTTTTCTAACTTGTATCTTTTTCAGATTATATTTTATTTAATTTATTAATTTGGATAAAAAAATGAATGTGGTTTTGCATGTATTCATACCAACTCTCCTACTCTATTTCAGTTTGTATCTCTCCTCGCACCACAACTCTTTTTTGCAACTCCCTGTCATACATGTCTGAATAATGAGAAAATCTGAATTTTTTTTTTAAACTTTAAAATAACCTTTTTAGATTAAATTTTTAAAAACTTCTTTCAGAATAGAAAATCTTTACAATTTAATAAGGAACATATTTCATATAGGTTTCATTAAAAATATTCAATACATAACGAGAAAAATAGAGATGAAAATTTCAAAAGGACTGTATAACTGGTTACGCTCAATAGTAGTCCTCGCCAGCGAAAGTCTTTATTATTATTTAAAACATTTTGTGTTCTGCTCTTTCGTGCGAGGACTAATATATATAACATTAAAAAAACCCTATGGAAATTAATCAACGTTTCGACGAGGTTTACTTGTCAAGACTTCAATAATAATTCAAAATCATTATTGAACTCCTCATAAGACGAGTAACATTGTCAAAAATGTTGATTAATCTGCAAAAGGTTTATTTTATACTTGCAGGGCTACTCGGCGTTGGCCGAGACCGTATGGACAATGAAAAAATTGAAGTTGATTTTGAATATAATTGTTATTCTTTGAGAGAAATTTTTAATATCTATGTATCATTTGCTATTTCGTGCAAAAGAATATTTTACCTACCCTAGGACGGCTATTACGCATGTATGAAATAATTGTACCTTCCCTAGGACAGGTAATTTACAGAATGTATATGAAATAATTTTACCTTTTTGGGACGGGTAATTTGCAGCACATATTTAAAATATGTTTACCTACCTTCGGACGGGTAATTTATATACGTATATGAAACAATTTAACATACTTTCAACAGGTATTGTACAACATATATGAAATAATTTATCTTCCCACCAAGGCTACTATAATTTTAAGAAACTTGAAATCATTTTTAGGAGATGGATCATTAGGATTTCGAAATTAATACATAAATACATTGTGTTGGTTAATGAGTTCGCAACCCCTTTTTTACCATAAATTTCAACATTGGTTTCTTTCCTTTCTCACTAGCGGCACTTTATTGTAAGAAAAATTGTCATTTTTGGAAGATGTCTCAGCAGGATTTTAAAATTAATGCATAAATACATTGATATAGTTAAGCGATTAGACAAACCTTGCTTCATTATCAAATTCCACATTACTCTGTTTAATTTTTCCCCCACTACCGACAACAAAATATTTTGGAAAAAAGACGTCATATTTGGAAGATTACTCAACAGGTTTTACAAAAATATATAAAGCAAAGCAATGCAGTTTAAATTCCTAGGGATACTAAGTCCTAACAAATCGTTGACTAAATACTTGCATAAGCTTACTTACAGCTAGAAAATTTACGATTACAAAAGAGACTTCAATTATAAAACAAAAGACAAGACCTTAAGTTAAATGATTAAATAGAAAACAGGGATCATCATCTTTTTACCATGTAGCTGTTTAAGAGGTTTAAAACTGGACAGTCGTTGATCCCATGGCTCTCCAGCAGAAAACACCGCTTCCTCAAATGCAAAATATAGACAATCCAGTTAATATTCATAAACATACGTAAATAAGTATAATAATACTATTAAAACCTTACTCTTGAAAACTATTTTGTGATGTTGGCATATAAAATCATATATATATATATATATGTGTGTGTGTGTGAATGATTCTAAAAAAGAAAATGAAAAGAACAAAAAAGGCGCTAAAATATTCTGATTCATAAAAAAAAGAAAACAGCAAAACTACAGTGTTGTCTAAACATCAATTTTGTAAAATTAAATATTGTAGATGACTTTAAATGTATACACAATTATCGTCAGCTTTTTTATTTATGGATTGGACCCATTTCACACTGTGCCACCAAAAATAATCCCATAATCATGTCTATAGATTGGTTGTAAGCAGACACCTCTTTGCAAAATAACGTACGTTTATTTTCTATTAAAAAATTATGTTGAAAAAAAAAAAAAATTACATTTTGAAAGTGATAATTACAGTTATAAGAAGAGACAAAGTCAGGAGCCAATGTTTTTGGGCCATGTGGTACACTTGTAGCATCAATTTAGTCTGGTAAAGTCTATTTTGTATGAGTGCAAACTTCTAGTTGAAAACTGACAGGCGTGCATAGGCATGAAATAAATTGAGGTTTTTTTTCTATTACAAATCTATGTAACTCCCAGTTCTTAATTGCTGCCAGTGAAAAATCAATCGCTGTAGAATAATAGAAATGGACTGATCCAAATTTGCTATGATCAGATGAGACTACAAAACTGACCCAACCATGTGGAGAGGAGAACTATACGATGCAACACTATCTTGTATGCCTTGCTAGCACAGGCGTAGAAGTAAGAGGGAATGGAGGCGTAGAAGTAAGAGGAAGTGGAGGCGTAGAAGTAAGAGGAAGTGGAGGCGTAGAAGTAAGAGGAAGTGGAGGCGTAGAAGTAGGAGGAAGTGGAGGCGTAGGAGGAAGTGGAGGCGTAGTAGTAGTTGTAAAGAGGAGAAGTAATAGTAGTAGCAAGAAGAGGAGGCATAGTAGTAGTAGGAGGAGGAAGAGGATAGTGCACAAGCAAACAACCAAGAATGACAGAGTTTTAGTATTATATATATATATATATATATATATATATATATATATATATATATATATTTGAAAATTTTCCGTGGGGGGGGGGTACAGAATTTTATAACGGCTAAATACAGACCAAAAAGCATAATGAATTAAAAAAATGAAAATAAAGGTTAGCTAACCAGGTTTCGTTCCTCACTTATCAAAGCTAAATCGAGGAAAATACGATTTTAAAACAAACAAAAAAGTCATATGGCGGGGGGGGGGGGGTAAGAAAAAAAATTTTTTTTCCCTCATTTATTTATTTATTTTCCTACACCCGATATATTCATTACTTTTTGTGTTTGTTTTAAATCGTATTTTTCTAGATTTAGCTTTGTATAAGTGAGAAACGAAACCTGGTTAGCTAACCTTTATTTTCCTTTTTTATTTTTTAAATTCATTATGCTTTTTGGTCTGTATTTAGTCGTTTATATAAGTTAGAATGTGTGAGGACAATTCTCAATCTATATACTCAACGAATTTTTTATCTTTACATTTGAAATTTGATATGTAGAATATTCAGTTTTCATCTTAAAAAGTGCTGCTAAGGGGTCAAATTTGAAAAATTGGTAAGTGGGAGTCATCAGATTATATAAGGATTAAAATATAAGATGCTGTGTAGATAGGATGCATGAACATTTTTCTTTTTGTTCTTTTCATACATCCTGTCATTCCGGCATTTCATACATATATATATATATATATATATATATATTTGTTTTTGCGATACATTTTGAATGAATTCAATTATTTACGAAAGTGCATTTTTACCTAAATGCGAATTGGGAATAATTTTCCCTTTAACCAACTTGGTGCCCCGACATGGGGGAGCGGCATACATATTGTTTTTAAAATATAATTATTCACTGACACGTGTGTCGTCATCTACGACTCATCAGAGCGGCTGAATCTAGCGGGATTCGAAATCAGGATCCTGCGATAATGAGCCTAAACCCTTTATCCGTGCGTCCATCCCGCTCGATTGTCTGGATGTATCGCGATTTATTTAGATGTTATTTGTTTTTGCGATACGTTTTGAATGAATTCAATTATTTACGAAAGTGCATTTTTACCTAAATGCGAGTTGGGAATAATTTTCCCTTATTGGCTTTTGGACGATGTCAAAAAATGGTAAGAAGCCTTGACTGCCATTTGGGTGGTCGGGTTTTGATCCTGGCTTGAGGAAGTCGCCTGTCTAGCCTCACTGATGAGGTATGATACAGCGAAACGGTACTGTATGTGGATGATATATATATATATATATATATATATATCTTAGATAAAAGAATTGTCCACGGACATTCTACAGCTCTTCAGTGTGGCTGACTATGTCAGATTCGAACCCACAACCACAGAGCCTGTAGTCCAGTTTAATAACCATTATATAACGAATGTGTGCCTGAAATTATGTGCTAGTTTAAGTTAGGTTGTGATATTTTTGCTATTTGTTAGTGATAAGTTTATTGTGTGTGTATATATATATATAGATATATATATATATATATATATATATATATATAAATAAATAAATTTGTTGAAAGTTATAAGCTATTTAGATGTCTTTGACCAGTTATTCTGAGACTCAAAGTTACCAAAATACTCAAGTGTTTGTTTTTAGGCTTTTTGCACTGTCGGAAATAAATGTCACAGAGTCTGTGGTATATTTTACCTTCTATCCCAGCTATGTTTTACAAAGGCCACATGTCTAGACATGCCAGTAATAAAACATGGGTGACATCTAAGAAATTGGCCAACAAAGTCATTGGAATTATCTTCTTTCTTTCAAATCCTTATGCTTAACATAAACAATGACAAAATAAAACAAAACTTTTCCTGGTTTTTCTCAGAGAGAGAAAAAAAAAGCTACAAGAGAAATAAACAGATATAAATATAAAACAACTCCACTTCATTTGAAAGGGACAAAAATTCTTTGAACAGGAATTAGTACAGCCAATATGTGGAAACGGCGCAAATCAGTTTTCTAAAGGGGTAATTTTACTAATTTTCAGTCTGTGGGGAGAAAAGTGTGTGATACTTGTTAAAAAGATGCAAAGAAACTAAATTTTTTTGTTGTTGCTGATTGTAAAAAGACCAAATGGTAATTATGCTGAAATGTTGAACCGTCCCCTTAAGTAATCCAATTTACCAAATTTCCACTTCTAATCATTACTACGGCATTATCCCATTGACATTCATTAACCCTTACTCTTGAGTGGCATTCAGGCCTTGATAAAGGGTGACTCCTTTGTAAAAAAAAAAAAGAAAAAAAAAGGAAGTTAACAGCTTTGATTATCATGTTCACAGGATCAATACACAGTGATATAACGGGAGGGGGAAGTTGAACCAAGTGCACCAGAGATACAAACAACTGCACTTAAAGGGAGGGTTAAAATCTTAAGATCTCTCGGTTGGAATGCATGAGTGAGTGAATTTCTGACGTCCAGTAGCATGCCCCATCTCCAACTATAAAAAAAATAAAACGATTCCAATATTTTTCACGATTCTGATACAATTATTGATTGAAATTCATTTTTTGGATTACTGCAAAAGACAATGTGACATGTAGATGTAGTTTAGCAAGTGTCAAAATACATTGGGGTGTATCTATGGATTTTGCTTTAATGATACTTTGAAAATCAACAGTTATTCAACATTTTATCATCATTAGCAATGAAAAAAAAAAAGCCATTAAATGTTTTTGGCATCGGAAAATATTCAGAAATTTGTACTCATAACCCCCAAAATTCCAATATTTTTGATTGATCGTTTCAACACTAATATATTGGTAAATTATTACATATTGCGGAAAAAAAATCATTAAAAAAGAAAATGGATTTGTAATCTCACATTATCTTGTCAGAAAATCAATGGATAATAGCAAACGAAATAATCGATTTTCTCCTGATTAGATGATTGGAAAAGCTTTTTAAGATTACAAACGCGTTTTCTTTTTAATTGTCTATATATTATGATATTATGTACCTCAAACATGTCTGCTAGAGTCAATACCTCTTAAGTAAAAGAATTTTTAAAAAAATTGTGCTCCAAAATATTTCAGATTTAATAAACAAGTCCAAGCAATTTATTTGGTTCATTTTTACATAAAGATGTTTTAAAATATAAAACTTATTGTCTTAACCATCTATAATATAAATCTCACCTGTCTGTTTAAATGAATGTATGTATGTATGTATGTATGTATGTCTTCCTATTTGTGTCATGTCATGTGCTACTGGTACCATGTAACCCAGTACTACCTGTCTCATGGTCGGGTCACCAGCGACTAAACTGGTTCCCTCACCAGACTCGTTTGGTGAGGAGGGCCGCTAGTCTCCCTGGAGTATTAAAAACAAGACCTTCCAAAGGGCGAATGAACTCTTTTTCTGGGTCAACGGCCAACTAGCACCGTGTATATTTGTGTGTGTGTATATGTGTATTGGGGTGGAGAGGGCTCCCGTAAGCCGTGGTGAAGGCAACCTTTCTAGGAGAAGCAAATCTCTAATTTAAAAAACCATAAAGCGGGAGGCCAGTACCCGCATTAAGCAATTTGTTGCTGGCTATCTTGCTCTTGCTTTGTTGCTGGCTATCTTGCTCTTGCTTTGTTGCTGGATCTCAACATTTTGAACCGAGAGAGAGACTTAGCTGTCGTACAAAGCTAAGACTCTGTAACATCATCTTTGTATAGATACTCCCTCAGGCATTTGGGCTCATGGATTTTAAATGTCTGATGGAGTGGCACTCGTCTGACAAGACGTTGCAATCATCATGTCTTCCTATAACTTTCGACAGAGGCGACGGATTTTCACAAGATCGGTATCGTTTTGAAGCTCGACTTTTTAGATGACAATGAAAAACTGGCTAAAAACATTAATTCCTTCACCCTCAACTGGGCACTTTTTTTACAGGGAGGGGTCGCTTTTTTGCTGATATTTTCGAAAGTCATCCCCTCTTTTCGATGGACTAGCCTTAATTTAAACATTATTCACTTCCGGTTTGGCGATGGGCGCAATAGCAAAGACGTCACGTTTTTTTTTATTTTGTTGTTTTCACATTCTTTTCCTGCTTCGTGGTATGAGCTCGAGCCTGCCTGCTTACTACCACTTTTTTTTTGCTCAACATACACCTCTAAATACTCGGGCAACGCCGGGCACTCAGGCTAGTCTAAATTAAGATGTTATCAAAACATAGAATGAAAAATCTAAACAATAACGTGTTCCAAATTATTTCCCATTATATCTATGCAAATGCGTTTCGGAATTTTTGAGATGAGGATTGATTATTTGAACTACTGTTCCTTCTTCCGCATGGAGGATTGAACCATTAACCCCCAGAAAAGTTTCACTTCAAACTAAACTTGCTAGAAGTTGTGTCATAGCAGATAACATACTAAGTAAAATTCAGTTTTACATGAAACTCTTTAGAAGGTTGTAGGTTCAATCCTCAGTGTGGGCGACACTAAAGATACAATTACAAATTACTTAAAAGTTCTCAGTTATAATCGCCTGACCAAAAACATGATACCCGTATGGATTAAAGTATTCCATTTGAAATTCTGTGCAGATTGCCGAGTTCAACAACGTACACATGAAGGAGGTCCGAGTTTGCAGCAGCTGAAACGTTGAGAAAATAAGTCAAGTTAACAGTGTACTATATGATTAGCTCATGTTTACATAGCTGAAGTATATTATTAATATTATTGTAATATTAAACGATACAATTTGGGTGACTAGATTTTATATGCCAGTTTATATCTTTTGCCAGATTAAAAAAATTGATCAAATCTATTTCTTTTCATTCTGTCTCTGAAAACAATGGATACCTTCTAAAAAGCGCCAGTTTAATAAAGTGAAGCAAGAATTTTACCATTTTCATACTTTTGATTTAGCATGAACTATTAATGTAGAAATGAGAAATCCAACATGGCGGGTATTTATTTTTTTCTTAATTAGCTAACTTTAGGTTAAAAATCCAGTCCTAATTTTTCATTTTCCGCCAATACATTTGCTTCATTCAGAACAAAAAGGTCTGAACTCCTTTCGGCAGAGTAATTAAAATTTCCTTCATTTCTTTGATACAGAAATTCATATTGCATCAGAAATTCATTTATATTAATTCTGGCCGCCATTTTGTAGGAATAAAACTCCTTAAATGTCATATGCCATCATATTTTCGTCCTGCAAGTAAATTATGATTAATTTGTATATAATTATATTCACTGTATTTGCTCCACTAATATCCATGATTGCCAAACGTTGATAAATTCGGTTATATTTAGCGGTAGTGACAAAAACGCAGGACTTGGCTTTTTAGGTAAGTTTGTAAATAGAGACCATATGCCTATATTTTATATATATATTTATTTATATTTTGCAACTGGGGACCGCTTGTGAATTTCATTCTCTCATGGAACTTCCTCCTTCAGAAGCTGTTTAAACCCAAATAGGGTTAGTTCGGTTTCATACACACACGCCTATATTTTGATTCTAGTCCATCCACAACACATGCAAGGAATGTCAAAGAACAGAAGTCTTTATACAAAGGGAGACAATTTAATAGGCATTTTTCATGAATGTCTACTTTACCCTACTATTTTACTCATATCACAATACTAATATACAATGAACTAATATATTCTTCCCGGATTAGGAAAATTCATGTTCTATAGCTGAAATACTGAATAGGCTCAAAAAAAAAAAAAAAAAAAAAAAAAAACACAAACAACCTTATCTCTCCTGACTGTGACTGGGAATTCCATGATACTTTCCAATTAGAATGAATACAGCTGCAGAATAACGTCCACATACATTTCATAAAATGCAGGTTAAATATCACAGTTTATGAACATTAGTATATGCCATTAGTATAATTTAAATATTTTTGAAAACATTTTAGCAGTAACTATGATGAATGTGGCTGCTAAAGTTGAGCATCTATGAATTGGTCTGATAAGATCCATGGCATTAGTCCAAATATGTCGCTAATACACAACACAAAATCTTTATGCATGCTATAAAAATAATATATTGCTTCATTTCTCAGAGATGGTGATAATTGAAGAATAATTTTCTACATAAAAATAATTTGCGAATATATTCAAACTGGTTCTTGGAAACTATTTTAATGATAAATTTCATCTTGTCACATTAAAAAAAAAAATCTGCTGTGATGAATAATAAATATAAAAAAAAGCAAGAAAACAAGCGTTGCTTCAAATCCTTTTAGTTTCAGGGGAAAAAAATCTATAAAAGCTGTCTTTTCTATTTTAGACATTTTCTTTTCAGATAACGGGATTTTTCATTTTATTGAACAATTGAAAAATCCAGAAGTATTTTATTTACAAATTCAAAAGACATATTCCAAGAATAAAGTAAAATAAAATCAGAATTCTTTACTTTCGTCTTTAAGAGTTAACATGGTATAAATCATAGAAATGACTCTGAACACTAATATATATATATATATATATATATATATGTGTGTGATGAAAATAATGGAAATAGTATTCAGACAAAATAGAGAAATAAAAAGGAACGAAACATTGATGAACACACAATACGGTTATTCCTTTTTATTTCTCTATGTATGTATGTATGTATGCATGTATGTATGCATGTATGTAGAGCATATAATTTTAGGGTTCGTTTCAAGTAATATTAGTAATATCACATTTTGATTGTTTTTTTTACTCTTCTCTACACCAAACAACACATTGCTACTGGGATGTAAGGACCTACTATGTGAGGCCATGACTACATGCGGAATATGTAAAGAGTTGAGCAGCGATATAAGTTTGCATTACATGTAAATTGCTGCTCGTTAGTAGTCAGGGAAGCAGGAAAAAAGAAGGAATTTTAGTCGAGCATCTCGGGATCTCTACAGAGAAAGAGTATGATTTTGCTGCTTGTGGAGTTAATCAGAGGTTTTTAGGTTGGTTTGGTTGTTTTACGGTATATCAACCCTTTTCAGGTTATTTAATGCTGAATCCAGTTATTTTGAAGAAAATTTTTTAATAGAATATTTTTTTTCAAGTCGGTTTCTATTTAACCCATAGTTGGGACCCTAACAGGTATTACACTCCGGGTCAGAGTGGAACTGGAAGCAATGGCAATTAAAGGGTGGCTCCACATTCCCCAGAGCCTGCAAGCTGTGGCCTCACCATCAGATATAGTTTAAGGTCATGTCCTGGACCGAGTTTTTTAAAGTCCAAATGGCATATAAGTGATTCGTTAGATAAGTACTTTGTTAGTAATTTTTGTATTTATACATTTCTTTTTACTATTGATTCATCATGTATCAAGGCCAAGAGTCACTTGAGGGTAAGGTTTACGAGATGGAAGCGATTGTTATAAAAAGTGACTATGGTAACACTAATATTGATCAATAGTATGAGCCGATTATTGATTATAGGTTTTTTGTTGACATTAAGTTTGAAGACGTCAACAGAGAAACATTTCTACAGTAATGTGTTCCACAGGCGGGAAGCCCTTGAAAGAATCTTTGTCCATGGAAATTCCACTTGAGATTGATTGAGTCTTTGTTTAATGTGATGAGAGTTATTACTACGAATGCCTTTCAAGGAGAAAAAGATTGGAGCGCAATCAAGCACTTTCAAGGAGAATAGAAACGTAATCAACCCTCCCCGTTTGACTTACACATTAATTTTACAATAAGTCAGTCTTTTTCTTGATTTTTTCCTATAAAAGCAATATAGGATTCTAATTCACCGATTCCTTTTAATCGTTCATCGCAATATTTTAAAAATAATAAATGTAATAAACTAATTAATATGCTGCATTTAACCCTCCCCATTAGTTTAAATAATTTTAAATATACTAAGTCGATCTTTCCCGATCCTTTGCCATAGATCTTTTTACCTATAAAATAGTGAACATCTGCTAGTTTAATTAATATATACTTGCCACAAAATTTCTAAATATGATGTATAAATATGTCAAGAATTTATACAAAAATTATTCCTCCCTAGAAAAAGAAAACGACATAAGCTTTCTCATAAACCCGTGTTAATCAACGTAAAAGAAATGACAGAACTCTTAGGCTGGAATGAGCAGGAAATAAGACTTAACTGAGTTCTTGAAAATTGCTTAAAGATCATCAACAGTGAAAGGCAAAATCAGATCGCATCATGGCTGATCTGATCAAATCTGCTCAAGCCTTACAGTAACTAATACCAGAATTTGGCAAGCTGCTTGACTATTAGGTCGGACTAAAATGTGGGGATGGGGGATCAAGAAGAGGAAAAACAACTTCAATGAAACAACACTATCAACATTTCTTTTGATAATTGGCATGGGGTCCAGGAGCTATCTAGCCTAGGATGAAAACAGCAAGAGGTAAGAGAATAATAAAAAAAAAGAAAAAAAATCAGGGGAAGTGGGGCGGGGTCAGTTAGAGGTGCTGACAAGTTTTTCTGTCCACAGAATTTAACTGAAGTGACAGCTGGAAAAGACGGAGAGATTTTCTTAACTCTTTTCTTCTCTTGCTATTTTGAGAGAGAGAGAGAGAGTGAGAGAGAGTGAGAGAGAGAGAGAGACTGTTTTTCATTTAAGAAAAAAAAAAAAAAAAAGAATTAACACAGTTGACTAACTCTCCATTCCCCTACTGAACCTGGAAGCTCCAATCTCAAGCAGGGATATTGGTTGAGAAGCAAGGGATCGGTGTTGGCAGCATTTCAAGAGAGTTTTCCAAAAGAATGATAAAAACAAACAAAATAGATAGACAAGATGAAAAGCAATATGTCACAAAACACTTTAAAAACAGAATAAAGGGTTTTCTATTTTGTAAACCGTTGTATTTTTAGGGGAAAAGTATCTCTGCAATTGTTGATTTACATGCCCAAGAAAAAGCAAATAGAATCCTTTTAATTCGTAGGAACATATAATCATTCCTGGGTAGAAATTTTACAAATAATTTCAAATGCGTATTATTTGGAATCTTCAGACTGTTCTCATTTCGGTCGATATAACCTTCTTCGGGTGTATTTTGTGGAACTCTGTTATTTGGGCAATTTTAAATGGAATCCTTTATTTCATGTCCTCGTTTCGTCAGCCATGACTGGATAGAGGTCCTAAGTATTCCACAAGGACCCATGGCACAGTGGTTAGAATAATTGTAAAAATCAATTGTAAAAGTGATTTTCTCCTGAAACTTGAAGGTTCAATCCTCAGTGTTGGCAACCAAAAGATACAATTGCGAATTACTTAGGACCTTTATCCAGTCATGGCTGACAGAACGAGAGCATGCTACTCCTGTGAAGTAAAAGAGTTCTTTGAAAATCCATCCAAGTCCCAAGTTTGACGAGATACACTTGAAAAATGTCGGAGGTTACATCGACTGAAACATTGTGAAAATAACACTCAAGATGAGAACAGTAGTTCGAACATTTCAAATAATACAAATAACGAATCCTCATCTTAAAAATTTAGAAACGTAATTTCTAATCATATTGTTATAACTAAGGATTAAATCACTGAACTCTTAGAATAGTTGTGCCACAATCTATGTAGACAATTTTCGGAGCTCTAACGTGTTCTTATTTTAGATATATATAGTATTACATCAAATATACATTAAATTAAAATTCTCATATTCCAAATAATTGCAAGAAGTGACAATTACTACTGGTCAGGAGATCTCAATCTAGCTACAAATTCACCTTTGACTATATATACTCGCATACCAGCTGAAGTTGGAGGGGGGGGGGTCCTCAGCCCCCAAATCATCATTGTGGTTTGTTCTCTTGGACAAGGTATCG
>NC_136484.1:165818863-165862323 GCF_053919585.1 Euprymna scolopes | reverse complement strand
CGTAAACAAATAAGCTAAGCATGCGGTGTCCCCCTTTACTTGTGAAAAATTTACTTTTATCATGACTAATGTTTGTGTAATTTTTTTTTTTTTTAAATCAGGTGTGGTTATTGAGAAAAGTACAAACGAATGGAGTTAGGTCACATTCATGCGTTTGTTGGGGGACTTAGCTGACTAGTGGCATAGAACACCTCAAATAACGTATTTTTAATTGAATAGAAATCGTCAAGTAAAATTGCTTTTTCGTTATAACAATGTGCAAAGAAATAAAAATCAGAAACTAAGATCCATTACATTCTCATTTGCTCATTTTGTTTAACATATCATTTTTGGATTATGTAATGCAGAAATCCAGTAATTTTGAACAAAAAAATGTTTATGCTTCAAGTTCATATATTTTGAATATTTATTCATGATGCTGGATTGTTTTGTAGGATTTTTTCTTTCTTTTTTTTTTTTTAAATTTGCAAAACATGAAGTTTTGCAAAGGAAAAAGAAACAAAAAAATGTTTGGTGCATTTTAGGGCAGGAAGCCGGTATCTTCAGAGAGCATGATCTGATAGCATTAGATCACGACATCCCGGGCAACGTCGGATAGGAATAGCTCGTTAAATACAATAGATATTTTTTTGGTTTGTCTTGGTAAAACTTCACTTTCCCGATTCATCTTGTTAAAAAGCAAAATATAGATCATAAGGTCAAAAGATTATTTCAGCCAAACTGGTTTTATACATGGATTATGTGTCCCCTATTAAAAGATAACCTACATTAACCTTTAAAATTTAAGAAAAAATATCACCTTATCTTTTTCTTGGTTTGAAGAGGCACCTCTAGTTCATGAGCATTGAAGTATAATAAGGTGTGCTAATAACGGTATTTATAGGCACTGATGTGTAAAAATAATCAAGTCTCTGAGTTCCAAGACATCCAATGCTTGTAAGATATGAAAACTAAGAAGCAGGGCATTTATTCAGGCTCAAAAAGACTCCAAATATGAAAGAACGTGAAAAAGGTTTTATCTCAAATTACAGAAAAAATATATTGAAAATTTAGTAATATGAAATCTGGGTGCAAAAGTAGAGACCAAAATAAATTCCTTATCTAGCGCACATACACACACATACATATATATAATAGGAAGGTGTATGTGTGAGATATATAACGTTCATATAAAATTAGATATCTATTATATTTCTAGATATTTATCCACTCCACTTTTTCTTGGAAACTACTGGGTCGATTTGGCAGAAATTGTGTTTGAATCTTTGTTATAAGGTGCAGCGAACTACATATTATGGTATCCATTCAAATACTAATAGGGATTATTTAATGCAAAATGAGCACAAATTTAACCATATTCAACCATCAATTTAGCACAAAACTCGCTCTAAATCAACTAGTATCTTTTGCCAGTTTTGAACAGGCTAAAATTTTCATGTATTTGTATATAAGTGACCTCCAAAACTAATTAACCAATAATTATAGACTTTGAAACAGTTCCTAGGTGTAAATGTCGCAGTGTGGGTTATAATTAGTTTTATACAAAGTATTTTAAAAAGTAATGTGCATAAGGATGACTTCCTGTTTTAAAAATCAAAGATTTACACCAAGCTTTATCCAGTCATTAGACACTAAGAAAGAATCTCTGAATTTCAATTCCTTCTTAAGATCCCTTGAGCTTAATTCCTTAATTTTAGATCTTTTCTAGAATCAACATCATGTAAAAGATTGATAAAAATTGTAATAAGGATTCTAGATACGAGGTTTATTATAACTTGATTTATTTACCTTGCTAAGGAGACACAAAAGTTGTTTAGGTATTTCACCTGATTATTTTTTTTATATGGAGATTACTTATCAAGACCCGGAAGCCACTCAGGGATAAGGGTTATTGCATGTGTAGTAATCAATGGGATAGTATCGTAGTAATATTATTGGAGACTAGCGCGGGAGGTACCCGGCGTTGCCCGGGTGTTTGTATGGGGGTGGGGGCAAGTAATAACCCTGTTTAAATATAAAAAGATGATAAAAATATTGGGGGAAAAAAAAACAAAAAAAAACGGAAAAAAATGGCATCGGATCGAACCTGCAATCTTAAGATAACAACGCTGCGTGTGTATGGGGGGGCGGGTAAACTAAAGAATAAGCGAAGTAATAACCCTGTTTAAATTAAAAGAAAAAAAAAACCGTTGTCCGGGTGTTTAAAGATGTAAAAGAAAAAAATAGTTTTGGTTGAGAGGCAGGATTGAACCCGGAAGCCTTGACGCAGAGGTGGAAACAAAAGCCAACCACTTAACCGTCTCAGCCACGAGTGAGAGTAATTGATTTGCATGTTAAGTTAAGGCTTATAAAGCGAGTGAAATACGTTTGATTGACACGTACACGCTAAATGAGGTCATCGCAGGAGCGTTACGATGACGTGACAGTATTTTTAGTTTTCGCTTCCCCAAGATGGTAGGGGGTGGGAGCAGCTCCCTATTTAAAGGGGATTGTCCAAATCGAATAGCAATTGTCTGATATAAGGAGAAACTCCACATTGATCAAAATCTGATTGCTTTCTGGACGTTTCAGCGCGAAAACCCACAAACCGTTTGAATTTAGTTTCACTGTATTTATACTAAAAAGCCAAACAAACAGGCGTCAGAACGAAATAGCGTGAATCTTATAAAAGTCGATGTAAATAAATCTAGATGCGACGCGCGTTTGCAAATCGTAGATATTTTTATTTAGACGGTATATAAAAAGTTTTAAGATATAGTAACCTCGTTGAAAATGCCGGTGAATAAAGCCCTTGCGAGATATACATAAAATGATCACACACATTTTGCCTTTTATATATAGAGATTTGATAAAGTGTCTTACTTAAGGGGACAATTCATCAGGAATTTGTTTATGTTGGACTTGAAGACATCCAAGTTGTAGTCAGGTGGGAAACAGGCAAACGGAAGAGAATTCTAAAGGCGTGCACTTCTAAGAAAGAAGCTTTGTTCATGGAATCTACATTTTGATTTAGGCACAGATAAAGAGTGGGGAAAATTACTGACAGTGGTTTCAGCTAGACAGATGTTTATCGTGAAAGACTGGCAAGGGAGACTAGAGATTGGAGTTCAGATGAGCACTTCCCATGAAAATAATGATAAAACAAAGACAGGCTCGCAACGTCTTCTGTGGGAGAGAGGTTGCAGGGAAGAGAAAAGGGCATCCCCCACTAAGTCCCAAAGTCTATTTTGTACTCTGTCAAGGCAGGATAGGCTGTTTTTAGCAGCTCCAGCCCAGATGTAGCAGCAGTACTCCATCTTTGGACGTACTTGGCTTTTATACAGAACTGTATCAGTAGTGAGATATCTTCTGGAGCGGTAGAAGGATCCTACCATTTTCCCAGCGACCCGGGCAACAGACTTGATGTACGTGTTCCATTTCAGATCAGGAGTAAAGATCAAATCCAGAAGCTTGTCAAAACATAAAGCCTATATGCTTTCAAATAAAAGTAGCAATAAATACCAAGAAAAATACTAGTATTAATACAATAGCACTTACTTCTGGCACATTAAACAAGAACAAATGAGCACTAATCTAACTGATTTTCTAAGAAAAATAATATTAATTTCACTTATACCTGAAAGAGAACTTGGCTAAAATTACTTCTAATCGAAAACAGCGATTATTTCAGTAGATTTTATTGTTCTGTGATAAAAAAAAATTGCATTAAAAAAAAAAAAAAAAAAAAGATTGAGAAACATTTGCATTCTATATCTACCATAGCTTTCTTCATTATTGTAAACTCATGCATCCCTTTAATGCTGTTCACGCTGGTTGGTTGTCAGTTTGAGAGAAGGAAAAGTATATATGTAGTATACTTATTTATGCGAACATTAATGATGCAAATTTGTATGCATGTTTCTGCTGCAACTCCTTTTGAAAAGCAGGAAAAGTCTTTTACCCTGAAAATGCTGCTTCTATAAAGGAGATACAACAGAAACCTGTATACACATATGTAGTCAATAATGTTTGGCTAACTAAATCTACTATAATTTCTTGACCTTAAGCACTTTAATAAGCACTACAGCTTCAGTGGTTTTACATCTTTGAAACTACAATGATACACACAAGGGCGGCATAAATTTTAAAAATTTACATAATTACATGAAGGATTCTGCGCTACGAAACCGGTGCTGTCAAGAATTGAACATTTTATCATGCTTAAAGAAATAAATTGTAAGATGGAGAATATCTGGAAATTTGGAATATGGTCTTTTGTTTATTTGTATGTTTTGTTGTTATATCGAGCCTCATAAATTAAACGATTAAAAGGTGAAATATTATTGAATAAGCATATTTTCCCATAAACATTTTACACAGGCACAATGTACTTTCGTCCCATTTGCACAAAAGTTAGCAAGTAAAATACACATGTCAAATGTTGAAGGGGAAGCAAGAGCGCAAATAGCAACCAGAAACTCCTGTCATCTTAATTAAATTTGAAAACAAATCCTTTACTCTAAATCAATGGTTGGTATCTTTCATTTTGTCGTCAATAATGAGAATTACACACACTAGCATGGGTTCCCGGCGTTGCCCGGGTATTTGGATGCGTATGTTGAGGAAAAAAAAGTCAATTTTTTAAAACTTTAACCCCTATTATGACCCCTTAAAATTTATTGTTTTGGGTTCAAATTAAGTTATTAAGTTAGATCGATGTCCGAGGAACCTATATCTAAAATTTCAAGAGTTTAGACCTAAAATTGTCGGAGTTTGGTAGAGTTCTCAAAGGTCAAACCGTTGAAATTTGACCCCTTAATCGCCAAATTTCTGTCTGAAAACCTATCACATCGATTTTCCCAACTATCAGTACCCTGTATATCAAATTTCGAGTCTGTAGACTTAAAATTGACAGAGTTATTGCGTAGGGAAATGTACACACACAGATACACAGACACGTTCACTTTTACAGATGTATAGATAAAAAATAAATTCTCAATAGTATCGTAGGATAGGGCATTCAAATAGCGATGAAAAAATATCAATCACACACACACACACACACACACACACATATATATATATATATATATATATATATAATGCTCACAACAAATGATACTAGTGTGCACCTTATAATTAAAAGTATGTTTTTGTGTTCGCACTAATATTCATAAAATATAATTTCCTAAAGATAAATTATCATTTTTGAAAAAAAAAAAAAAAAAAAAGTCGCAGACCGTTTGCTTTTTTTAAAAATTTCTTTTTGAATGTGTGGATCATCATCATAGCCAACCATTGTTTACTTGAGAAATCTTGCGATTGGACATTACACATATAGAGTGGAAAATCAATAAATTTGTTACATTTCTATCAATTTAAATTTTATTATCTCAACATTCTAAAGATTTTAGACAGATCCTTTGTTTTCGTATGGATCTAAAACGATTGTAAGAAAAACTTCCTCTCGGGCAAAATCCGAATAGACACAGAATGACAATATATGGAGTTGTATTTCTGTTGGAATATTATTTGGAATAAAACAAAGGGAAACACTTACACACACACACACACATATATATATATATATATATATATATATATATATATATATCCGGGGGTGATGGCTTCTTTAAGAGGAAATACATTTGCACATGTTTCTTCTTGAAATTCATTACGTGAAAATCCATTATTAGAAACAATTGTTCAAACTTAAAACAATGGCCGTTCTTGTCCACAATAGACACTTTATGTAAACAGGTTGGGAAGGTGATCATCTACTGTGACTAAGCAACACTAAAATTTAAAATAAATTCACCCCAAAAAATGGAAATTTAAAAAATAAATCTATTCTCTTTAGTAATACAGGTACAACAGATGCCAACATGTAAAAGTGGCCTCAAACCAAATATGATCACGGCGTATTATTTGGACTACTTTTCTCCTCTCGGTTGTTATTCACAAAATTTCAGTTGATGTAACCTTTGACCTTCTTCAGGTATATTTTTTCGAACTCTGGAATCTGCACGGAATTTCGAACGTAACTTCCTTTAATACATGGGGTAATGTGCTCTCCTTGTATTAGCAATAACCGGGTAGAAGTCCTAAATAATTTTCAATCGTCTACACCGAGGATTGAGTATTAAACCCCCAGAAGAGCAATGAAACTAAATTCTTTTTATTTGTTATGCAACGGGTCCTTGCAGACCAATCATCAACGATGGCAACACTCAAAATACTATGAAGTGCTCGTGGTTGACAGAACAAGAGCATGCTATCCATGTGGATTCAATAAGGGTTTCCATTCGAAATTCCATGAAAATTTCCGCGTTCGACAAGATATACAGGAAGAAGATCTGAGGTTACATCGATCGATACGTTATGAAAATAACTCAAGTTGAGAACAGTAGTTTAAATAATCCAAATGAATATATATATATATATATATATATATATAATACTAGCAGAAGTACCCGTCGTTGACTGGATTCAAAAACAGCCTACAGAAAATGGAGTGTGATTGATGAAAGTATGATAGGTTATGAAAAGGAAGGGGCTGTAAAGAGATAGGTTTTGATACTCAAAAATTGTACCCCAAGCAAAATATGATGAAAGTAAAGATAATTTTTGCGAATATATATATATTTTTATGTCAACTTTGTTTTCATTCGTAGCCAAGCGTGACCAACAAAATGATGTTTCCTTACAAAGAGAAAATGTTATATGATAATATAAATATAAAAGAAATAAATGTTACCATAGTCAATAAAAGTTACTTTTATGGTAGAAAAGTTCATTGGTTTGTATTTTAAGTAGTATGTAATAAAAATATTTTTTTTTTTAAATTCACGAACCAGTTTAAAAAAATCAAAATGGCAGCGACTTTGAAATGGAGAGCCCCGTTTACAATTTGAAGGAGGGGCACCTGAGCATTCTGTCTTAACAATTTAAGAGAGTTCCGTCAACGTAAGGAATATTTATAAACATATTTTAATGTTTTCCGTTATTTTGTGCTTGAGGAATATTCGATTATGACATGTGTAGTTTATATAAAAATTCATTTAAGTAGTTATCGCCTCAAATTTCGTTTTAATTTCGGTTCGCTGAAATTATTTCAAGTAAAGAGCATTAAAAACTATTTCAAAACAAGAAAAAAACATTAACTGAACTTTTATTGACTATGGTAACATTTCTTTCTTATATATGTATTTTTTCGGGTAGTCATTTGTTGGCTTTTCTGCTAAACACCCTGACGAAATATCGAAAAACAAAGAAACAAAAACAGTTTTGAAAAATAATCAAGCTTTACTTAATTTAGTAAAATAATCCGAAACAGCAAATTGGGATATTAAAAAAGTAAACACGTAATTACTTTAGTTTTTTTTAAGCAAAGAATCGATATAAATATGAATAAGAAAATGGCGCCCTTTTCAAGCAGAACAGCTTTATTTAAGTTTTACAGTATTGAACGGGGTAGTATTGCGCCGTCGGATTCAGGGTTGTATTATTGTAATGTAAAGAACACGAAGAAAGGGTTGTAATCAACTGAATTCCTTTTAGTACACCGACAAAAAAAACTTAAACATATATAAATAAAAATAAAAAGGTATGTAAATGTTTTTAAAAAGACACGTAGTCACGTGAGCAGTATTTTTTCTTCTTTTGACACAATAGCAAGTAACGTTCTCATTTTTTATCATTTATCTATTTTCGAAAGAGTGTCACTTGCAAGTGAAGAAGGAAAAACAGTTATGCAAAATTTGTGTCGAGAATTATCTAAAGTACCGACTTTTTTTTTTGGCTTTCACTTTAATAAAAACATGAATTTATGAGGTGAATTTATTCGACAGAATAACTCAAATAAATAAATAAAAGCTATCGTGAATTAAGATTAAAGTTAAGGTGTTACTGTGGACCATTTAAAAACCTTTTTAAACTTTGTGACATATTCACATTCTATGGAGGTCAGGTGAGAACGAACACCCAATAATTTTATTATACCATGTTTCTTCAAACTGAAGCATAATTATCAAAGTATATTTACGCAAATCGATATGAAAAGTCTGTTAAAGTTTGTGCCATATTTCCATGGAGTACAGGCGCGAACGCAGACCCCATAATTTTATTATACCATCCCTGTTTAAGTTGAAATACTTATCAAAGTATTCTTATGTACATTTATATCAAAAACCCTTGTAAACGTTTTTTTTCATTTTTTTTATTTGGGGGCCAGACACGAACGCAGACCCCACGATTTTTATGAACCACCGTTCTGCCAGATCAAACATACCCATTCCTAATCCTCGATACATCTATCATATGTAATCAGCTTTTTAAAATAGTCAACCATATAGGAGGCTATTTGTGACCAGACACACAGAGACGTTCAGTTATATATATATATATATATATATATATATATATATTATTAAATAAGAGACCTATGTATGCGATTTTAATAAATAAATATTAAATAGAAGGACCAATCAAAGATTGTTAGACTATTATTATATTTAGAAACAAAAGATAAACACTGAAATAAGCTACAAATAAAAATGGTGGAATGTCAGTTTAAATTATAAGATTCCGCATAAAAATACCGAGATGTGTAGAAGAAATTTGAAAATCTCTTTAACGTTAAAGTTTAAAGCATTATCAAATAAAACTTGTTACTTAATCAGAAAAGCTTTCGATAAAAAGGTTAAGATATTTTAAATTTCGAAAAGCAGAAAAAATTTGATTTTATATCTACAAGATAAAGTTGACATTTTAAACCTTCCCCATTAACTAACTTTGCATTGTCAGAGAAAAACATTTGAATATATAATTAAATTTTCTCGAGTGCAAAACAAAAAAAAAAAAATTGAAGTGTGTAACAGTGTAATCCTTTCTGCATTCTTAGACATATCTTTTGTATTGCCATGTTATACAATATCAGAGAAAAACTTCGCTACCGTCGGTTTCAAATCCAAACAAAAGAGATTTCTAGCTGGGTTACTATGCCAGACTCACATCAGCCTCTTTATATTTGTCTTCTAAGAAAGCGACAGCTTACACGCTGTCTACTGACGGTACCAAAGTTGTTCTGATTTATCTTCACTATATTAATAAAGTAGGCATAGGAATTTCCCTTTGGACAGAATTATCATAAGTTTTGCAACAGCAGATGCCACATAAATTCAATACAGCTAGGCTAATAGCGATTATCTTACGTATTTTTAGACACATTCAGTCATGATAAAATACGCTATATATTATGCGCAACACCATCACAATTGCAACATCGTTATGAGGAAGGAGTCCCTATTTTTCTCTCTAAATATTTAGTCCTACCACTGCTAATAGTAATCACCAAAAAGAATTCTACACGTTCCATAGATTCAATGATTACACCGACCATAACTGGCACATACAGAGATCCAACCATCTTTCCAATTTATAAACAAAGTCTCTCGCCAAAGTTGACATCGAAGAAATTTGTAACATTCGAGATATATATATATATATATATATACACACACACAAAATGATGTTCGCTTTCCTTTGTTTTGGTTTTTGTAAATATATATGAATACTCGATTACAGAAATGTTAATCATGTAGCTTAATATTTGAGTCAATTTACCTGGCTTAATTTTTATTGATATATGTACATTGCCACTGGCTAATAGATTTTAATATATTATACCTTTGGGAACAATTTTTCTAATAATATATGTGTGTGTGGTGTGTGTGTGTGTGTGTGTGTGTGTGTGTGTGTGTGTGTTGAAATGGCTAAATCCAAAGCTACGTGCATAAGTATAGCAGTAATTTTTTTATATTGCTATTTACCATCTTGACAGAAAAGTTTATCCATAACTCACGCATGCATTGATCATTAGCGCTTCACAAAGTAAAATAAATTACTTTACTGATTACAGCGTCGTGGACGATACAAATAAATCTAATTTTGCTTAATTCCTGTGAGAATATTCTGGTTCAAATTATTTTAGGTTTATTCCGATTCAAATCATTCTATAACCAGAGTAAAACCAAATAAAACGCAAACATCCATAGAAAGACGCAAACGAAATTATTTGCAGAACGAGAAAATAAAAATCCTTTATTTAATGCAAAGCTTCATGATTATTTTCGAATAAACATTCGACTTCGGTTGTGAATCTTGTTTGACGCGACCGTTTTTCTCGCCTTCAAACTGTTCCCTTGAGATGAATGATGTTATGCAGCACTCGACTTATTATTTATTACTTGTTTGAACAAAAGGAAACATCAACAGTATAAAAATAAACGTATTTCTCAATGATATCTCTGAAACATCAGTTGATATTTTATATCATTTTCACATGTAATAGTTTAAATGTGTGCAGAAAAGACTAGCTGATGTACTTACATAAACCTAATTAGGAAAGATATCGATTATATTAATCCTCTATCTGTGTAAGAGCCAAGTACATCCTAAAACGGAATACTGTTGCCACATCTGAGCAGGAACTGCTTGACATGCCTTATCTAGCCTTGATAGAGTTCAAAGCAGTCTTCGAAACTTAGGTGATGCCATTTTCTCTTTCTTGCAATCCCCTTCCCCCACACAGACGTTGCAAGCCTTTTTCTGCTTTACCGTTATTTTCATGGCAAGTGCTCGACTGAACTCTAATCTATGAGCCCCCTCTTGCCTTTCACAAAAAACACTCGATTAGCTAAATACGATTCCCCCCACCACTAACTGTGACTAAATCCAAACACAGATTCCATGAACAAAACTTGTTTTCAGAACTGCCCGCCCGTGGAACACTTCCCAGTTGAATGCAACCGAGCTTTCAAATCTAATGTAAACAAATTTTTATTGAGCTGTCCCCATAAATAATCAAAATCTACCCAATTTACACCATTAATGATTACTAAATTACCACTTTACATTCATTAACCCTTAACCTCGAGTGGCCTTCAGGCCTTGATAAGTGGTGACTGTCAAGTAAAAAAAAAAATCTTTCAATATCCTCTTTATTCATCTTAGTTTGACAATCAACATTAAACATGCTGGCATGTGTTGTACGGCTTTTAGAAATTGATTTTCAAACTAACCACGTTCTCACGAGATCTTTATTTCGATCTTTCTCAAATCCATTTTTATAGCTACGTTTGTTTCATCTTCCCCTGCCAACTGACCCTGATGCATCAACTGTTCTATATTTAGCATAGATTAGCAGATCTAAGCCAGCATTGAAAAGGGAGCTAGGATTCAGAATCTGAAAATTTTAAATACGTATATCCGATTTTAATGAAAGTTAAACACTATGCATAAAACACTAATTCAGAGAGTTCCAAATTTAGTTTTTGTATGATACTTTTATTTATTTTTTTTACAAAGGAATCACCACTTAAGGCCCAGAGGCCACTCGAGGATAAGAGTTGAAGAGTGTGCAATAGTCAAAAGGACAATATCAGTAATCTTTAGAAATATAAATTTGGTAAATTGGATTACTTCAGGGGAACGGCTCATGAAGAACTTGTTTAAGGGCATATCTCCCCTTTTCGGTTATTTAATGGCAAATGTATTAATTTTGAAAAGTTTTTCTACTTCAAGTTCTATTTTCAAATATTTATTGATGGTGCCTGGTTTGACTATATTAGGGGGCAAAACAGTATGCAGTAAAAATAGGAATATTATGTTAAGAACATAGTGAAAAAGGACGACGCTCCTCATTAAATCCAGAGCAACATCAGGTCTTTCTGTTAGTTTGAGATTAAAAGCCAAATGGCAAAGAATCATTTTTTTACATTGCCATAGGAATCGCGGTTGGTTAATCAACTTATTCTGTTGTATAAAAATCAAATGCTTCACTTTATGAAAAATGATATTTTGTTTGAGCTTCTTTCAAATTGCTTTTATTCATTGAAGGGAAAATGTAAGACTCAATACAATTAGACTAATAGTTCACAAAAACACTGAGATTATAGACTACCAACATTTTAACACTGAAAAAAGACTTTTGGAAAAGCATAACGAAAAATAATCTGCCAAGATTTGAAATCTTATATTCGATTTTGCACTATGTAGTCCTCGGCATATTCAGTTTAATGTCTGTTTTAAATGCTGGCATGTGTTAGGCAGCTTTTCAAAATTAACTGCTAAATTAACTTTATTCTGAAAAGGTATTTATCTCCCATTGTTGTAAATCAATTATCACTTCAGTCAATTTTTTTTTCTTGGACATCCCTCTGCAAAATGATCCTACTACTTCAACTGTTCTACACTTAGTAACCTAAGCATTCATCTAGTCTTTTAACGCGATCAAACAGTCTGCTATTCTGCACACATACTATCCAGATTCCACTAATGTAATAAGATCCATCTTTACCTCTTTAATATAGAATTAGTGACTTCTAAAACAGAAATCCTTTAACAAAAAAATATCGAAGACGATATAAAGGAGTTAATGCAGTTCTTAATATTAAATAAGGGAAATAAATCCGTAGATACTAAAATTCAAATGAAAACAGGTTTTATAAAAATTCTGGAGCTGGGATTATATCTGTCCTCTTATCTGCCCGATCACATAAAATTTGCCAAAATAAAATACTGATATAAAAAGCATTTCAAGTGTTTAGATCCAATGGAGGAAGAAAACAGGAAGTCTGTCAAACCCCGTTCATCTTAAATGAATTCGAAAAAAAAAAAAAAAAAAAAAAAAAAAATCCGCACTATTTCCATAACGAAACGTTTTTCACTTATGTTTTTAATATACCGAGTGGCACTTATTTTTTTTACTTTCCAGTTTTAGACGCTTTCTTTCATATTTCTATTTACTTCAGACGTTTTTTTATAGCAATATTGTTGTGAACAATAGGGAAACAGAACATTTTTTGTTATTTTTGAAATTAGAGGAAATTTGTAAAATGGAGTTCAATGTTGGGAACAGGAGTTTTTTGATTTCCACATATTTATTTTAGCCAACATCAAGTGTCGCATGGGCCCTTCTCATATGACATAACGTTTTGCTTTTACAAATTTATACAAAATATTTGTTTTAGTTGGTAGTTTGCAGAAAATTTACTAATGTAGAATACATACGGCGTCATTGTCGGCTTATTCTGAGAGGATTACTCAAATTACTGGAAAGTGCTTAAACACTTGGCCAATGAAATCGCATCAGCAAACAATATCTTGTTTATTTAAACTTTTAGCTATAAGTACAGAACAGTTTTTAAAAAGTCCATCTATATTAAAAATTGCTTTCTCAATAACATTTCAGCAGGATTCGTAAACTGCACAAGTTTTTCATTGACATTACAATGACTTCTCGATTATAATTGTTATTTGCCTGCATTTTAAACTAATTCTAAGCGTTTTAAACATTGACTATCATTTTCAGTAAAAGAAAGTTTTCATTCAGCACCTACTGGCTGTTTACGTAACTTGCTCGGAATATGTTGATAACACTATTCGTCATAAATATACAAAATGCTTTAAAGAATATAGTATTGCATTGAAGTGTTCAAGTAATTATTTTTACCATCTTTGATGATCATCCTTCAAAAATAGATATAGCGCTTTGACTATTCTTGCATTCTATCTATAATGAGGAAAAGCAAGCATCTTGTAAGGACACACGAAAAAGAAACTCCAAGAAAACTTATCTTTAGTCTTAAGATAGTCAAACGGTTGCTTTCATGTACAAGACACTCTTCACGTATGTCGACTGACTAGAATATTTCTGGTTCAAATCATCTAATAAATAACTGATATCTTTGAAAATATGAAGGAAAAAAGATACTAAGGCTAATGTTTGATATTGTTATCAACTATTTCCTTATCTAGCAGACATAGCTATTATATCATCGCTTTAGTTACAACATGGAAGCCGAAAGTTTATTATTATTGTTGTTGTTAGGGGAAGGGGAAAGCGGTTAACAAGTGAAAGATGGACAGTGTTATCATTATCAACAATTTTGGTTACACCTGCCATAAATGAAAAGTTTTCATCCTCATTTATTGGCTATACCACCTGGCTGGAGAAATGATATACAAATAAGATTTAGTAATACTAATACAAACGGACAAGTAATAATACCTTATTAGGTGGAGAAATAAAATGTCCAAACCATGAAATTACCAAGTCTCGTTTCATCTGTTGGGATCGATTTAGTGAAATACAAAAGTAGACAATGAATAAAATAAGACTTTATTGGTCTTTTGGCTATGAGCAAAATGTAATAGTTGTTTTGCTATTATCCTTTTTCTGTCTACAGTCCGTGAAGGAGGAATCCGTATAGATTAGACATTTTTTTTTTTTTTTTAAATATTTTTTTTTGTTCAAATTCAGCGTGCCCTTTTGAATTTTCTCCATATCAAAAACCAACCTTGTGCCTACATTTATCGTCGTGAGGAGACAAGTAAATAGAATTATTACTAGTAAAAGTCTCTAACTTTGGGAAGAGGCTAGGGTTGGCAATTTTTGCAACTGTTAGGATAGTTTTCTTTTTAACTCCAGTTTGAAAAGGGCACACTTTTTTTTGGCAATTCGTTACATTTTAGGGAGTAATTTTAAGTCGGTAATTTTTTTTTTGTAAGTGTCAAATATTGTAAAAATCAATTTCAGATACAGATTTCTTTTTATCCATCTTTCCGACTCTGGTTAGAAACAATTTGAAAAACTAGTGGGACCTGTGGAAATTCCACAGAGAACTCTTACATATGTAATATATTGATGTTGGCATTCTGTGGATGTTTAGCGTGAATGGAGACGCCCTGATATTATTGTAGCTCTTTTGTTAAAACTGCAAAAGTATTTATCTCTGTTAGCAGGAACGCCCGGCGTAGCCCAATTATAAAATATGCTTAAATATATTTTAATTTATGCAGATTTCGTATATATTATAGAGTCAATTTACTATCGATTCTTATATATTATAAAGTTGTAATTTCAAAAATAAGAAAAAAATACCCATAGAACTTGGATGTATCAGCTTACATCGAAACCCAAATTTATGAAGAATATATATATATTGAGTATCATCAGCTATAATCGAAACCGAAACTAAAACTTTATAAGAATTCTTGGTAAAATTATTACAAGAAATGGAAGGTCATAAAAAACAAGTCACTCGGAAGGGAAAGATGTAAGCATGACACAAAATAGCACCCACGCTATCATTGATATATAGATTATATCGCATGTATTTAATAATAAACAAAATTTTTAAATAACATGCTATGAAGATAAATGATTTTCCCATAGAGAAAAATACTTTCTTGTATTCTTTTCTTCATGACGTTTCTTTGTCCATATCATCTGCTCTCTTATTAATCTTTTTACTTGTGTATTCACATAATTAAAACGCAACTTCATTAATCAGTTTGACAGTATATTTCATGGTATCTATTATGAAACAGTTATACGAGAGTCAGAAGACTTTTTTTTTTACAAGGAAGCCACCACTTATGTAAGTCACCACCCGGAGGCCACTCGAGGATAAGGGTTATTTCGAGTACAGTAATCAATGGGATAATATCGTAATAATCGCTGTTATTGAAGATCTGATAAAGTTTCTTACTTAAGGGGGCGGTTCATCAGAAACTTGTTTATGTTGGACTTGAAGACATCCAAGTTGTAGTGTTTAATAGCATTTCAACTTCTGGATTATTTAATACCAAGAAAAGACTTGTTTTTAGGGTATGGGATTTTTTTTAGTTTTGTCTTATTTGTTATATTTTGTTGACGAGATTAACATATTTTATGAAGTTTATTTCTGTTGCCCTAGTGTCAGACCTTAGATCTGTCTTTCTTCACGTGTGTATATATACATATATATCTAGATCACCTAGCTATAATATGAGTACTACCGTTTCATCGTAGGGTTGATAACTCAACTAGTCTCTTATTGCAAGGTCAACGGCCATCTAGTAGGGTGAATTTAAGTTTAACGAAATGGGTATATAAAATTAGAACAAATCTAAACTAATAAAATACAAATAAAATAGAGTAATATAATTTAAAGAGAAATATTTATCTCGCTAACATTGTAATGTTTATGTATGTAGCATCCACTACATAAACACTGATTCTGTTAATTCATCAGGTTTATTTTTTGATAAAGTTTATGCTTAGAGCAAAATATTGAATAAATCATGACAATCTTTACTTATTTCCCCATTTGTTACCTAACAATCAATCAGGTTCAAAATTCTTGGATTCTCCCTACCTGTTCTCATCATTGTTCGCACATTGACATCAGCAATCTCTCCAGAATTCTTGTAAAATTTGCTCAATGTAGGTGTGTGATTAGTAGGGCTATAACAGAATATTTTTTGACCCCCGAGTATATATCCGACACAGTTAATCAACCGAGAACCACATCACTCTATAAAAAAAACAACATAAGATATCAACGGATACACACTCGAGAGTCAAAACAATGAAAAGAATATGCTGTTGTCCTAGCCCTAGTGATCAGGTCATTTAACCAATCTTTTGCCTTATGATGGAATCTATAGGAGGGTGTTACTATTTATCTCATTAACTTCACCTAGATATTTTTATAAACTTTGTTTATTATTTATGTTCAATTTTGAACACTGCTCGAGATAAGAGAGCTGGGGTTTATGAAACGCAAGTTTCATTGTCATTCAGTTTCAAAAATGACAATGCAAAGATGGATACGAAATGGCCATGCATTTTTAATTATATCCGTTCATGACATCGGGTATCATTATTTGTCAATTATTAAATTTGATGTGTTATATGACAGTTTCACACTTTATACGTTAGGGTTAGAATGACTCTCTAAAATTTCCTCATATCAAGGTCATAGAAAAGTCATTAATTTTATATTATGAATTTATCTCCTTGCACTCAATCTTTTACCACATTAAAAATCTTGGAGACACTTTGCTTATCCTACTAATAAATATCATTCATCATTAATTGATAACGTTACTTCAAGAAAGCACTGAATAAGGAGTTTTCGAATTCATGTGTATATGTGGGGTGAAAATAAGCGTTTCCATTGATGAAAGTTGCATTTTAAACATCAACAAATAAATTATGCACACATTGTGAAAAAACAAAAACACTTCCGTATTTATATACCCATATACATACTTTTACATTATATATAAAATTACACACACACACACACACACACACACAATAAATGAAAAAAATAACCAATGAAAGATTGATCGGTTTTGTTTGGATCAACGAAAGTCTGAAAAAGTGAGTATTTGCTCCAAATTTTTCTGAAGACTTTCGCTAATCCGAAGAAAACCGATCAATCTTTCATTTGATTTTTTCTCTCCCTATGTTTAATCGTTTTCTTATGTCTTTTTCATAATTTTTACTTCATGACATTTCCTTTTTTGATAGGTGTATTTTATCCTTTATATATATATATATGTGTGCGTGTGTGTGTTTAAATATTTTAACGTCTCTGAAGAGCATCGACGCTACTGGAAAAAATACTATCGTGGATTGAGTATTTCTTTTAGCCAAAGACGCAACCAACTCAGCAGATTCTAGAGTCAGAAACATAACTTCATTGAGCTAGTCATTTAAAACAAATTTTAAATTCCTTTTTTAGTAGTTCCCATTCTTTATTTTCGCTGTTCCTACCGATATATACCTGCATTTTTCGTATATATTCATTTCTAATGTATATGTTCTGAAGCTTTTTTCGTATATATTCATTTCTAATATACATGTTCTGAAGCTTTTTTCGTATAGCTTCATATTTGCATAATGCTGACTTTTCTCCTCTTCTGATGAGAAGCAATGCCATGACCTAAAGTTTTTTTTTTATCCTCTTCCTTACTGATAAAGTTCTATGTAACTTTTGTTCCCTTCATCTTTATATATATACATGCATACACACACACACATCGTATATTTCGGCGTATAATACGATCCTTAAAGTTAAAATAAATCATCTTTAAAAACAAATATTTCATAAGATACCGGGTGTTGCAATCTAGTCTAGGCTAAACAAACATGGTTTCGTGATTTAGCAGTCGTCTTATACAAGCGATATATGATAAATTTATGAAAATTTGCTTAAGTTTTGTACCTCGTCTTATCTGACGGTCGCCTTATATGCCAAAATATGTGGTATATATATATATATAATTATTTACTATAATAATTATTAAATAACTACAGACACTAGTGTTTCATTCTTTCGGCAATCTTCAGTTCAGGGTGTCACGATTAACACCAGTCAATAGATTCGAAACTGGCGACAGAAGCAAGGACCGTATCCAATCGGCTACCGTTAACCACATGAAATAACGTTGAAATTTAAACATTATATATATATAAAGTGGCAGTGTAATTGTCAGTGGCTGCAGGCTCTATGTGCCAGATGAGAGTTCAGTCGTGACTATTACATGACTTTCACTAATATCCTTGAGAAAAAGGTATTAATATCCTCCCTTCCATCTATCGATTAACTAATAGGTTAGACTAGAGTCAAGCTTTGATTGTGCAGCTAGTTTAGAAGCTCCAGAATAACAATCTTTCTCTGCTTATCCTAGCATTGTTTTTCAGTCATAGAACTTGACTTATGCAATACCGTTCAGGAAAAGTTTGGTTGCGCGCTGTGCAACCTATGTTTCCGCGTAGACTCTCCCGCAGGCCACCCTGGTTTATCCATTATCTTTTGAAACAAATGTTTATTTTACTACTCTATTATGAAAAACAGTGTAAATATTTTTCAAGAGATTAAATATGTAAGTGAGAACATTTAACTTAAAATGTAATTTAAACTATTGAGAGAAGATTAGTTGTAACATGGCATTTCTGACAACCTGGACTCGTTAGAGTTGATTTTAGAGTTTAATCTCTATCCGACCCAATCATCTAATGACAGACAAATTTGATTCTAATTGCTCTATTGTAAGGCAGCAAACAAACCAGACAGGAGAAACAAAATGCCAAAGTTCTTGCAATGGTAATTAGCACCGAGTTATGTAAACAGAAACAAGTTTGCAGTACAAATGGCTTCGCACTTTAAAAGCAATTCATAAAATGAACAATGACTACAGACACATGCAATAATAACTAAAAAAAATAAATTAAAAAAATGATTAACACATTTTTTGGTTCAAATTGCATAAGAGTAACTTCCCCTTAGGCGAAACAAATATCAAGAGTTTAATAATGAAGTTAAGGTGGGGGTTGCATATTTACACAAAATTAGATATATATATATATATTTACATTTGTCTTTACATAAGCAGTAGTTTGTTGCTACACAGTCATGAGCATGTTTCGGTCTACCAGTATTTACCCACTAGAGACCTCATCAGGCAACAACCCTTATTTCCGAAAACGGAATTATGAACCTCGTTATATTTCACTGGTTAACCTACCTTTGGAAAATAGCAACCTCAAATTATATATATTTTTTATATACAAAATTATTTTCTAAACTTACGGACGGATCATTATGAATTTTGAAATATATATTCTTAACACGGTGAGTAATATGAGCACAATATTCTCTCTGTACACTTTAACATTTAGAGGGTAAATGTGTATAAAATTATTTTTATATATTTCTTTGTATAAGATTCACTCCTAAGCAAATTAACCATTATGAATATTGAACACATATTCTAGGTTTCGGGGTATGGCCTATATTTAATTTTTAGCAAAGAAGACAAAGAGAAAATGCACTTTGTAAAATATTAAAATAGATAAATATTCACCAAACCTCAGTTTCTTTGGACTATCTTAAATGGTTCAGAGCTGCATAGTAAGAGTACACTTTCCTATTTGGACAGTAATTAGGCTACATGCCCAGAATTTAGATTTCTTCTTGGGAATTACGCTTAAAACTCAAATTTTAGAAATTCATTGATGAAATAAAGGGTTCCATTTGAGATTCTGTACAAATTTCAGCAAGACACGAAGTTCGAAAGTGATATCAACCAAAATCTTGTGAGAACAGCACCCAAGAAGATAACATTAGTCTGAATAATCCAAATCACTTGTAGAATATGGGAGCTTGATTATATAAGGATTATTTTGTACAATATATATATATATATTATATATATATATATATTATATATATATTATATATATATTATATATAATATATATATATTATATATATAAAATTTAACCTTATTAAAAGCTTCAAACTGTTTCCAATTTACATGTGGTGCAATAACAGCCGTTTATCTTAATTCATTGATTGAACTTCCAGGGATTTAAAGATTTATAAAGACATTGGAATGGTTATTAAATATTTCAAGCCAAATCAACTAAGAAATCCATGTTACAAGAGAGAAGACGATAATAACCGAAACAAAATAAAATATACAGAATCAGGAAAATAAAATACTTGAAATAAGGCTTCATTCGGCCTAAAATAAAGTTATTTAGCAATGATTGATGACTCCAGTGTTCGTTCATTCATAGAATTAAGTTATTAAATATTCTATTTAAATGCTTTACAACCCCAAAAATTATTAAGGGTTCAGCTCATTTGAAGCGGATAAAAAAAAACTAAATTTCAATGGAGAAAATAATGAGGAATTTTTATTTGATTAATCTTCACGAAGGAAAACTTTCTTGGCAAATAAAAGTTAAAAAAAAAAAAAAATCTAATTTTTGAGCCATCGGCAAGAAGACAGACAAAAAAAAAATCAACATTTTACTTAAAAAAAAAAAAAAAAAAAAAAAAAAAAAAAAAAAAAAAGGGAGAAAAAAACATGGCTGACATTGTTAATTCTGCTACAAAAATAACATTTAACTAAAAAAGGGGAAAACATGTCTGCATTATAGTTAGTTCAGATACAAAAAATAATGAGCTGATTTACTTTTTGAATTAAAGGCTTTCAATCTCATTGAAAATTGTTTAGCCACGTCAATTAGAAAGGTATAAACTTATATAATGTTCTATGACGAGATAGAGAAACAGGAAGCGAATGGCAATTTCTGAAAGAGTTCTGTGAAAGCGAAGCAAAAGAAATAAAATAACAATTACAGCAGTTAATTGCTATCCATCGAGGAGATAACATCTATTTATAATGGAAAATAGCATTTAGAATTGTATGATCAATGGTAAAAAAAAAAGAAAATAAACAAAGAAAACCTCTCTAGGTAAAGTAAGATCAAAAGAAATGACACAATTGCGATTTCAATCGTAAAATGAAAATAAATATTTTAAAATTGGTCAACCAGAAATCGACATAGTAATTATTATGGAAGCCGAGTGTCTAAACAAATCTTAAAATTTAGCTTTGAATTCTTTTAAGAAACAATGACAAAAACTATTAATTACATAGAACGTTATTATCTTACGATAAAGTAAGTTTTTTTTTTTCAAGCTAAAAAGCAATGGTCGTTATAATTGATACTTTTCGTCATATTTTTCCTGGCAGAAGAATCTAAAGAGAAATTAATTTAGTACGTGTTAGATGAGAATTTTAACCTCTATTAAATAATTGTATGGATTTATGTAAAGAAAATTGTATTTCTCATCTAACGTATACACATTCTGCTGCTTATATATATGAAAATATAATATGAATTGATACTTATAATTTACTAGCGAGGGTACGCATCGTTGCTCGGATGTGGAGAGAACGGGGCCCTAAAAATAAAACATGTTTCAAAATTAACCAAATTCCTAGAAAAAATGAAAATAGTAGCGAGTACCTGTGTGAGCGCAAGAAAAAAAAATTAGCCACAGTAGCCAGGCTCGAATCTAACGTGAAGGAGGAAAAGTAAAAAAAAAAAAAAAAAAACGAAAACAACTGCTTAGCCCCCGTACTCACCACGACAAACGACGTCGGCGAAGTTCGAAATAAGGCTAGTCATTTCAAGGCGTATGATGACTTTGCAAAATTGTCACGAAAAAAAAAAAAAAAAAAAAAAAAAAAAGTGATCCCCCTCCTTATAAAAAAAATGGCCCAGTTAGAGAAAAAATAGATTGTTTTTAGCCAATTTTTGGATATTTGTCGGCCGAAAGATTGACCTTTCTAACGAAACCAATTTTATCAGTGTTGATCGCGTGCGCCGAAAGTTTTAGAGAGACATACAGACATGCACACACTAACAGATTTATATATAGATTAATACTTACTTTAAAGAATAATCAGATACATTAAACATTCTATTTACTCAAGTAATCATTATGTATATTTAAGTTTGTATTCTTTGCTTTTGTTTGACAACTGATATATTGATTCCTTTTGGCATTTCTGTGAATTTTATAGTGGTAAAAAACGGCTTATGGAAGTTCCACGTCTGCAATATGCGGATGGCCTATATAATTTGTTTTGCTTGTAATTTATTGTTAATGTTGAATACACATTGCTTATCTCTTATGTGTACATGACTAGATATCTTTTTCAAATCAATATATAAGGAGAGAGAAGGGCTTCTATTGGCTAATGGAAACATTAACCCGTGAGAGAGAATAACAATGAATCTGATTGGTTAGCTAACTAGACTAAACAAGGTGTATATATAAAAATACTTAGTAACAAATTTTATGCATTTTAGCCTGACGATTTCCTACCGGGATGAAATGTAGAAGCCTCTGTGTAGCTTAAAATGCCATAAATGTACCTTCATAACACGCATTACTACTTTCAATAAAATTCAATGTTGATGCAGTATTGATATTAAACTAAAACACTGAATTAAAAAATATTTTTAAAATGATTTGATAAGAAATGTTAGAAAATTGAGGTTTTAGACTACATGCAACGTGTATCTCTAATATTTATTAAATTCGATATAAATATATTTGTATAGACAATATGCCTTTATAAATATTAAACTGATCATTATGAATTTTCGAACACAGATGGTTTGGCGTAAAAAGTGTAAATCTACGTTTGGTTTTATACAAAAAGGGAGGGCGTTTTTCTTAAAAATTCAGTTATCTGATTTTTGTGCCATTTCAATTGATTTTTTTTATTATTATTATTAAACGTTTTCTTCATCACTATGCACTAACATAGCTGAGTGAACTCCAAGAACCTTCGATCATAAGCCAAGGTGTTTGCTTCGTTCATATTCAGATTTGTTCTTTCAAACTTTGTACATTTTTTTTTTTTAACTTTCGACCGTCTTCAATGCATACTTTTGCATAGCCGCACACTGTAACGCTTTATGTGACCAAGCATTCAAGATTTAAAGTTTGATAACAGAATATTGATTGGATGCTAAGGAGTTTTCGTAACTCTACAATGCTGATGAGATCAGATAATTTATCAGTAATGAAGCGTATGATGCGGTTTTATAAAGTTTGTTTTTTGATGTAATTATACAATTCAGTTGACACATAAAAACACTAAAAGACTACAGGAATGACAGACGTCAATAAATATTTCCAAAATTATTCTAAAGGCTTTCTAGGGATTATAATATGGAAAACTATTTCCCATTTTATAAAATAAAATGGATGATTAAACTTGGACCATTGTAGCATGGTTGAAATCTTTGTAAGGGAAAAGAAAAGTGGTGCAAAACGGTACTGGTCCGGTAATGGCATTCTTATATTTCGTTAGGTTTTCATCCTGATAAAATCCAAATTCTTTATATCTTATTTCCAATATTTGAAAAGATTAAACAATATTTTTTTATATAGTGAACGTGGATTGCTTATGTTAAAATGGAATCATTTCTTACTGAATCTTTTCTGCATATCGCATAGAGCTTTCTTTGTATCACAGAATTCAACTAGCACTCCATATCCAAGTAATTATTTCTTGAAATATTGAAATGTTAAATACATATATTCATCATTTACGAATGAAATGGTTTACCGATTTAATAAGTAATGACAAAGTGAGTTCAAGTTCAAATAAAGTTTATTAATCTATATTTAAACCTTCATTTTTTATTTTTTTTACTTTATTTTGTTTAAACAGGGTTTGATGTATTTTATGGTTCAGCAACCCTTTTCTGGTTATTTAATGCCAATTCCACATCACCTCCCTCTAGCAGGCTCTTTTCAGGAGATGCCTCCGCTGGCCTGGTGACACTCTCTCCTATCAATGAGGCGATCTCAGAAGCCATCGATCCGGTTCCTCTTTGGGACTGAAAGCAATGCGGCAGCCAACTTAACACGTGGTTCAGAATGGTTAAGCAAGACACCAAACTGATTCAGAGTCCGACAGTCTACAGTGTTTGCCATTGGAACCTTGACTGACTGTCGATAGTATCAGCGTTGGTGATGCGTCGGCAATCTTAGCTTTTGTGTGAAATGCGTTGAATTCTTTAGAAGGAACCGGATTAAATGATCCGGAGTGAATGCCGCCTTAAAACAAGGCAAAAGACAATTCCAGTAATTTTGGGGGAAAAAGCTTTAAGTTCTTTATATATTCAATATTCAAATATTTATCTACATGATGTTTTGTTTCGTTAAGGCAAAAAATTATTTAAAAAAAAATCAAAAAAAAAATCATTGTTTGGTGTGTCAGTAAACCAATATCTTCAGACCAGGCTTAAACAAGGCATTTTGCCATTGAAATTTAAGCATCTATTGTGATAGGAGCCCAAATTCATAAGGGTAGGGGAAGATGTTTGTTCATATTACATTTCTACATGTTTGTAATGTCGGAGAATTTTGAAAGCAGCTATAAAAGAAAATTCTTTCCACTTCTAGGAAGTTTTACAGTGAAAACGTTGAATTTAGCAGCTAGTTGAGTGGTCGGATGTCGTTTATGGGTACAATTGTAATAAGTAAATCGGAGCATATTTAATAGAAAGTGAATGTCAATTTCTATCGGGACGCCCAAGTAAAATTGTGTACGTAAGAATTTTCAAATTAATGTCACGTTCTATGAAATTGGCAAACGATAATGTTCAATAAATCTAAATTATTCTATATACTTTGTTAATTATTTTTAAATAGAAATATGCAACAAAAATATATCTTTGGAATTTTATTTCTAAAACTGAATTAATTTATTTGGGGAAAATCTAGTTTCAATTGTGCGATATAAATTTAAATTAGGGTAATTTTGTTGATGCCAACAACAGATCAATAACGCGTACAAAACTGTCATTTATTGCAGCAAAAGAAAACATTGATAAGGAGATGTTAGAATCATAAGATTGCAAATCACATACGCAATCGATTATACAAAATAATGATGGTTGACGATTTAAATTCACAAGAAAATAACATCTCATTAATAATCGATGTTTCACGATTCTTTATAGTTTTTTCAACTTAAAATTAATTAACCATAAATATTTCATTGAAAAAACCTACAATCCATAAAACAAAAGAAAATATTCATATTCTTTCAAGTGCGGGGGGATAAAGTGTTAGTTCTAAGAGAAAATATATTAAACGTTGCCAGAAAATATCTCATTAAGGAAACATTGCGAAAATCTGTTTCCAATAACCGTTGTATTTTCGGAAACATTTTCCTTTTCTTTTGCAAAGTTATTTCTTTATAGGATGATCTTACAGGCAAGTGGGGTAAGAACTATAGTGGAACAACCTTACAGGAGGAAGTTTTTTTTTCCAAAAGAAAGAATATTTACAAAGTTTGTTTGAAAAAGAAATAAGAAAAAATAAATAACGTTTTTTTTCTATCAATCATTAAGTACTAAAATGGTCGCCATATTTAGATTTTGTTAAGACTAAAAAAAAAAAAAAAGAGTAGAAAGATTAGGAGTAAAGGCCTGAGGAAATGTACAGAGAGGGGGTATGAAGGGGAGAGAAACCTCATTAACTGGATAGTTTCACCAGGAAAAGTAATCAAGAAAAAAAAGGGGATGAAGATTGTATTTCAATGGCATTGAAAGTAAAAATGAAAGAAAATAAAAGACAAGTCAGCTGAACATACATGATTACAAAAGGGGACAAGAAAATAAAATGTCTTCTAAAATACTTTTAAAATTCTATTACAAGGATTTCTAACTAAATAAGGTCACCAAGTGTCCACAGTCTTCTGAAAAGAATTAAATTATTTTAAATGAAATCAAATAAGGAATCAATTATTTGTACACAAAACAAATCATATCCTTTCATTCTCACAATTTTGAGGGGGAAACAAAAAGTAGATAAAAAGGAAATAAAATAAAAATTTATTTCAAGTTTTTTCTCCAATTTATCCAAGTCTTTGTATTTTGATAGAAGTCAATGCCTGATTATTTGTTTATTTCTTGAGACAGAAAAAAACGGGCGCCGCAGAGAGAGAGAGAGAGAGAGAGAGAGAGAGAGGCGCCGATAGACAATGGCTGACCGAGGGCGAGGGGGCGTCAATAGAAACAGACAGACCGAGGGCGAGGGGGCGTCAATAGAAACAGACTGACCGAGGGCGAGGGGGCGTCAATAGAAACAGACTGACCGAGGGCGAGGGGGCGTCAATAGAAACAGACTGACCGAGGGCGAGGGGGCGTCAATAGAAACAGACTGACCGAGGGCGAGGGGGCGTCAATAGAAACAGACTGACCGAGGGCGAGGGGGCGTCAATAGAAACAGACTGACCGAGGGCGAGGGGGCGTCAATAGAAACAGACTGACCGAGGGCGAGGGGGCGTCAATAGAAAGAGACTGACCGAGGGGGCGGGCACCCATAGAAAGAGACTGACCGAGGGGGCGGGCACCCATAGAAAGAGACTGACCGAGGGGGCGGGCACCCATAGAAAGAGACTGACCGAGGGGGCGGGCACCCATAGAAAGAGACTGACCGAGGGGGCGGGCACCCATAGAAAGAGACGGAGAAAGAGGGATAATATCTTATGGCATAAATTAACTGATTAAAATCCTTTTACTTGTAAAAACATGATTATCAACCAAAATTAAATTATAAATTTTATAATGTATATAATACATACTGACCCAACAAGTCACTGATAGTCTAGTATCCAATAAAATTGAGTTTCATTCAACCCATAAAAAGTAATATTTAGTGACATGTACTATTGCAACCAATCTCGTTCTAATCAGCACAACGCTCTCCCATTTATGGCCTTGTGTATGACAAGCCTAGAATATCGTCCATATGAAGAGTTCAGTGAAGTAAACCGTTATTTTCATCTTTTAATATTCAAATTGATATATGTACGACTTTTTACTTATTGACTTGGGTCGCTTAAAGATCTTATGTTTTTTCTTCTCATTCAGTGGAAACGCAAACAATACTTTAGAATTGTTCTATATAATGGTTTTCTGTGGTGCCATCAACCAGATATTCCACATGAATCGTTTCCATTAAGTTAAAAGAATTGTAGAAAAAAAAACTCGTCATAAGAAAATATAACAGTGAGTAAAGTAGTTTGAAATTCAGTGTATGCGATGCCACACACTGTGATAAAATAAGATCTGTATTTTTATGAAAGATTACCTCGCATAAGAATCATAAAATTGATACTTTCTTTTGCGCACATGTTATATATATCTATATAATTATAAAACTGTGAGCCTTGTATCTTGTTTTCAACGATCGGGTGATTCCATCTTTTGAAAAAGGGATGACAGGCGAGTATGAATTATATATATATATATATATATATATATATATATATATAAGCACTAGCAGTTAAGCCCGGCTTTGCTCGGGTCCTATGTACTGTTCATAATTTTATATATATATATATATATATATATATATATATATATATATATATATATATATATATTAAAAGTGACTTGTCCAGGTAACCTACATCTAAAATTTAAAATGTAGAGACCCAAAATTGGCTGAATAGTTTGCTAGAGCCCGCAAAGATCAAATCATTTGAACTTTAACAATTTTCGGCAAAAAACCCTATGTCTGAATATACTTTATGTAAAATTTCAAATGTTTTAACCAAAAATTGGCTGAGTAATTTGGTAGAGACCGCAGAAGTATTTTTTTTTAAACTTTGAGTCCTTAACATTTGTTTTGAGCTCAAATCAAAATAAAAAGTTTGATCCATGTCCAAGTAATTGCATCTAAAATTTCAAGTGTTTAGATCCAATATTGGCGGAGGCGAATTGTTGAACTTTGACCCCCTGACAGCCAAATTTCTCGCCGAAAATTGATTAAAAAGAAAAATCAATTAAAAATCTCAATACCACTTACGTCAAATCGAGTCTGTAGATTGAAAATTGGCAATGTAGTTCGGTAGAGAAATGTACACACAGGTAGACAATTTCACTTTTATAGACATATGCGTATGGGCGTAGTTCAGAGGATAAAGAATGAAGGTGGAGAGTTGTATGTTTTGCTTCCGATTCTAGCCGATGACACACACACATATATATTATTAAGTTTTAATCTCGCATATAACATTTGGTACTGACTGATAGAATGCCAGGATACAAAAAAGTAAGGTCGACCAAGATGCACTTAGATGGACAACTTGCTCAATTGGACGGAATTGTTGTAAAAAATTGAGCTGTTTCGGACTATGGATAACTGCCCGCATTGGACAGCTGTGGTCCGCACAGTTGGGCATCTGACGACATATTAGGTTTAATATAATAATCGACAGAAAGTTGTCTATAATACCTAAAATTCATGAATTAAAATATATTTAAGTGTATCTTACACAGTAAAATGATTCAGCATAAATACCTCCTTTTCAAAACTGATTCATCTCAACAAGGCATATTGTCACTTTACATAAGAGGCTACGATTTGGAATCATACCTACAGTAACGATATGTAGGGAGTTGAGCAGCGAGATGTCTGCTTATATTACGTTTAAATTTCTGTATGTTAGTAAAGTCCAGGAAGCAGGAAACAGGGTGGAATTCCAAAGTGTAGCAGTTCAAAGAAAGAACCTATTAAAGTAGGAAGTTTTCCACTATTTAGGGATCTCTACAGTCAAGGAGTGGGATTATGTTGCTTGCCGGGTTAGTAAAAGGTATTTAAGTTGAGGGAGCATATACATACATATAGTGTATATATTATATTAGTGATAAGATGATTCCAATATTTTTACCGATTCCGATAGAATTTTTGATTTCGTTTCAAATTCTAGATTCACATACTTTTAAAATATCCATATATAAGCATATATTTTAAATGTAAAAATACACTTGTGAGGTGATTTGTTGTTTAAAAATCAATAGTTATTTTATTTGTACTAGCAAAGAAAAATTTTTTAAAAAATTAAAAGAATCGTATTTTGGCATTGGAAAATAAACACCAAAATTTCCAATTGTCCGAATACACACACACTGTGTGTGTGTGTATATATATATATTCAGAAAGTGTGAGAGAATATATATAATTTTCCACAGCCGAACCAACGTCGCAGCCCACAAGAGGCAAGAAAACCAAAAAACCGGAAGTCCAAGACTCGAGTTTCACCCTCATTTGGGCTCATCAGTTAACCATGTCCGCACTCAGGATTTGAAACCCGAACCTCTCGTGCACTAGGCGAGCACTCTACCAAATAAGCAACCACGCCACACACACAATAATGCCTATTAACTTACACAGATCAAGCAACCCGCGGCACAGATAAGCCCAAATGGCGAAACTCGAGTCTTGGACTTCCGGTTTGTTGGCTTTCTTGGGCTGCGACGTTGGTTCGGCTGTGGAAAAGTATATATATATATACATATATATATATATATATATATATATATATATATATATACACACACACACACACGTTTATATATCAGTTCTAAAGAATTTGTAATATTTTATTATATCTTTAGCCTGCCCTATTATCTGTCTTTATCTCACGTCATCATATTCGTACACGATGAAATGTGACGGCAGATATTGGGGTAGGCGAAGCATATGGTAAAGTTTCCCGAAGGTCATAACTGACAGAAGCAGAGATTTGGATCAAATGTGGTCAAAAATGTTTCGAGAATTAACAACATTCCACAGAATTTAAGAACTGTCATTGTCAGACGAGTTTGCTTTTCTTTCCAAAAAAGAAAGAAAAACAAATTTCGTTTTACAAAAAAATGGAAATATTTTATGGAAAATAAAGTGTTCTAAGCATTTCTGGAGAAGTAGCAGGATGTATCTAAGGAAATTAAAGTAGAGAAAAGATTTATAAGAAAGGGTATAAAAATTGTAGAGAACAAATTGTAGAGAGTAAAAGAATTAGAAAGTGAAAACAAAAGGCTAGAAAGAGAACAGTGAAAAAGAAAAACCGAGAACCAAGATAGGGGGGCGAACAGAACCAAAATAGGGGAGGGGGGGCGAACAGAACCAAAATAGGGGAGGGGGGGCGAACAGAACCAAAATAGGGGAGGGGGGGCGAACAGAACCAAAATAGGGGAGGGGGGCGAACAGAACCAAACTAGGGGAGGGGGACGAACAGAACCAAACTAGGGGAGGGGGACGAACAGAACCAAACTAGGGGAGGGGGACGAACAGAACCAAACTAGGGGAGGGGGACGAACAGAACCAAACTAGGGGGGGGGGCGAACAGAACCAAAATAGGGGGGGGCGGACAGAACCAAAATAGGGGGGGGCGGACAGAACCAAAATAGGGGGGGGGCGGACAGAACCAAAATAGGGGGGGGCGGACAGAACCAAAGAAATGTGTGAAAGCAATGTTTTTGAAAAGCTTGGGAAGTGTATGTTAATGACAAGGAAAGTGAAGAAATGAAAATGTTAATAAATTCTGAAAATAAAACGTAAACAAAGGAATGGAAAAAGTATTGAGACAAAAAAAGACAAACAATTTGAGGAAAAAGTGCATGAAGATTAGCATCAGAGAGAAATAATGGAAACAACAAATGATGCACACAATAAAATAACAATGGTTTTAAAAGCAAGAAAATTCAAATAAATCGAAATTATAGAATATTAAAAGCAACACCTGCTTGGAATGGATAGCAAGCAAAACTCAAATCAATCATGGTCTTATTTTTCATTTATATTCAAAAAGAAACTTTCCACAAGAATTTCTAAAATCAATTCTGAAGAATGCTAAATGATTTCTATGAGCTATGTACTCAGAATTCCAGGTATTAATTTCTATTTGGTGTGTATATTACATATACTTATATATACAAAACACTGTGTGCGACTTAGTTCCCTATGGACTCCAAAACGACTGGATTGATTTTCTTTTTAATTTCACACACACATACCTTATATGCCTGGGAGCGTTCTTAAGTTTTGCACCAGAATATCTTCGAAAAGTTTTGCACCAGAATATCTTCGAAAAGTTTTGCACCAGAATATCTTCGAAAAGTTTTGCACCAGAATATCTTCGAAAAGTTTTGCACCAGAATATCTTCGAAAAGTTTTGCACCAGAATATCTTCGAAAAGTTTTGCACCAGAATATCTTCGAAAAGTTTTGCACCAGAATATCTTCGAAAAGTTTTGCACCAGAATATCTTCGAAAAGTTTTGCACCAGAATATCTTCGAAAAGTTTTGCACCAGAATATCTTCGAAAAGTTTTGCACCAGAATATCTTCGAAAAGTTTTGCACCAGAATATCTTCGAAAAGTTTTGCACCAGAATATCTTCGAAAAGTTTTGCACCAGAATATCTTCGAAAAGTTTTGCACCAGAAGTTTTGTATACTAGTTTATATATTTCATCAACGTTTCGTCTTTATTTCAGAACACTATCAAGAGGATTGATTGAGAGAATAACATAGAAGTTAAATATTCAAATATATTTGTCCCGTCTATAATGCGAAAAAAAATAAAAAATATTTTGACAAGACATTCTTTTCAATTGTTGCGTCTATTTTTCTTTTTAATTCTTAAACAAAACAAGTTATTTCCCCCGTCATAGATGAGCCACGTATTCTCAAATGACTTTTCTTTTTCAAATCAGCCATGTTGAAAAAATCTTGAGTCAAAGACGAAATATTGAACTATCAATAAATTAGTTGATAACCTATTTCGGTTTTGCTTTAGGTTGGATTATTTCCATCCAACTATAATTTTCTGAAAGCTCTTCTGGTTCCAAAATCTGTTCCAAACACCGACATAATGAAAGTGAGATTCTTAAGGAGCAAGAAAGCTTAAAGGAAGGCCACAAACTTCTAAGTGCAATATATGAGAGAGTTCAGTGAAGCATGACGTCCTAATTTACTTGAGATTAGATGTCAGTCATGAGTAAGTGTCATAAGAGCAATATCAATAGCAAGAGGCGAAATTCTATTTTTATTGGCTGTAAATGATGCCCCATTCCTCATTGCCTCTTGGCAATGCTGGTGCCAGTCAGGAGTCTGGTTTGAAAGAGCCCAATGCTTTGTCTTTCTTGCAGCCACTAAACTATGCTTAATTTGATATTTAATAAACCCTGTTTGTTTTTAGGATCTTGTGTGTGTGTGTGTGCCCGTCTAACCGCACTGATGAGCCGTGAAACAGCGAAACAGTACTGTATGTGGATGACTCTAATGCTCCTCATCTTGAGTTGAGCATATTAAGAGCGATACACGAATTACCATTAGCGTATAGACGATGCTCTTTGTGTAAACAAATCGAGCTTAGGTAGCTCGGACGATGTCAAAACATTGTTAAGCTCATAACTCACATCAGCATCCGATAGCGTAGTGGTTAGAAGCCTTGACTTTCGTACAGACGGTCGAATTTCAATCCTCGCTTGAGGTAGTTGCCTGTCTAGCGGCACTAATGAGTTGTGAAACAGTACTGTATGTGGATGACTATATATATATATATAATATATATATATATATATATATATATATATATATATATATATATATATATATACACACACACATATATATATATATATATACACACGAGTTAGGATTGTATACGCGAGTGTGAGAGGGCAACCAAATTATCATAAGAGTTGTTTCATTGATTTCCCAAAAATGTGCAATTATCTTTGTAATGCTCGGGTTTCTTCCATTAATGAACTGATTCGGATATTCATTATCAAAAGAAAAAAAAAATTTTAATGACTAAGCCATTAAACAAATTTACATCTACTTTTATGCAAATGATTAAAAGCTTTTTAGTTTTCCTTTGTCATTTCAAATTATGAAACACGTATTTCAAAAGTTGAATAAAATGCACTAACACAGATATTGCTCAAGTACAGTGTAAGAAAGTATACTCTCATATATATATATATATATATATATATAACTTGCTTGTAAAGGTATTTGTAAACATTCGACTTGAAAAGGACCACGTTGTAGTCTGTAGAAAATCAGTGTCACAGTAACGTGCTCTAAAAGGTGAGGAAACTATTCTTTAAAATTCTGATTGGTTTTTAGGTACATAGAGAAAGGAAAGTTCTTTGTAATCCTGGTAGTAACAGGAGTTACTTCTGTGAAATTTTTACAGGGTGAAAGCAAAGACTGGAGCCTAGTTCAGCATTTACGATAGTCTATGATCTAAGTATATTTTTCTAGACGAGATATGTTGGTTATCAGGGAAAAATTTCGATAAATAAACCCTTAATATCCTGCCACACCCAAGAATTACGAATACAAAATACTTTGCAAAAAAGAATTCTGAAGATGATGTTATCTTTAAATTTGATGTGACAAAATGCCACAACTCATTGATTAAAACAGAGTCTTTGAGACATGCCAACTATATAAGTCTAAAACAAAGCGGGGGGGGGGGGAGTAGAACTCATCTCGGATAAAAAAAAAAGAAAAGAAAATCTACTTGAACTAAATAGCGTACTCGTAGGTAGAGAATGAAAAGAACTTATCGCTAATGGATTTGTCTGCATTAATAAACAATTCAGTTCAAGACTGACCATTGCGGATCAGCATGAACAGATAAAAAACTTTCTTTCATTGGTACATTTACTTTGTCTAAGTGATCAACTATAAGATTTAGTAGTTAGTTGGCAATGAACCAAGACCTAAGCCAGGCTGGTAGTAGGTCTAACTAATGGCGATCCATTTGTTTTATAGTTTATTAGGATTAAATTAAGCCCAGCATTGGCTTGACTTGTGTATTCAAACAGAACGGACCTGATGGAAAATTATGTCCTCTCAGAGGTCAAGGGAAAGCCTGGAAGATCTCACTAGCAATTGATAGTCCTCTGGACCCCCCCCCCATCTTTTTGGGATTGGAGCTTCTAGCTGCAATGAGTGAGTGAGCATCATGGTGTATCAACTTTGAAGGTTTCATCATTTGATGGATGATTCAGAATAAAGAGAACTTGTTAGAATTTTAGTAATGGGTTCAGTTTGCCAAATAAGTTTTATACTATGCTTCTGAATTTTGGAGATGAGGATTGATAATTCGTATTATTTGGATTCTTTAGACTAATACTCTCGAGTAGTATTTGCATAACAGAGCCGTGACATAGTGGATAAAGTAATTAGTAATGTCCAGTTGTAAGTTCCCAATTCTCAGTGTGTCGGCACTCAAAATGAAATTTCAAATTATTTAGACCTTCCATCAAATCATGGCTGATGAAACGAGAGCATATTACTTTATGGATTAAATAAAAGGTCTCCATTCAAAGTTTTGTGCATATTCTCGAGATTGACAAGACATACCGGAAGACGGTTGAATGTTACATCGACTCAAACGTTGCGAAAATAACACTCAAAATCAGAACAGTAGTCTGAAAAATCCAAATAAGTTCTATACGTTCTACACATATTTGCAGTTGTTCTTTTGGCACTGGATAGACGTATCCAGATGCAACCAGCCTGCTAGAAAGGTACTCGTGTTGCAAAGCGACCGGCTAAAAGGTTTTATAATACAATAAAGACTCTTTGAGAGAATGACAAGTTGCATGGGTTTCGTTGTTCAGGCTGCAATGAACGAATCAGCATCATAGCACACGTAAATGTTTGCACACAGAAGAGAAACTCATTTTATTCTATTGTCCCAGCAGAAAAATTAACCTCTATCATAAAAGGAATAATCGCTGGTAACAGAAATCCTATTTACAAAACTTGTGTTAATTTTTCGTCTAGCTGCCAAGGAGTCAAAATAGAAAAAAAAAATGGCAGGCGTAAGTCTACTTAAAGTGCTTTTGTATGCATGTGCTAATAGACACTTTGTCAGTTTTCATATTCTTTATGACATAGTACATAGTGTTTTAGAATGGTAGGTGTCAAGATACGATTTTCCCTGCAGGTAAACTTAGGTGTAAAATGCAGATATGACTATTATCCTACATAATGCAATTACCACATTGAAAGCCGAGAACCAACCTACACAAGAGACATACCATAAATTCATAATGTTTTCGTAGGAAAAAAAAAAAAGGGGGGCCAAAGTAGACAACTTTTCTGCCTCAATATTCTAGGAAAGATTGTCTGCACGATGCGGATGTTATAAAGAGGCAAGCTCTGCACAATTTCCAAACTGGATATTTTGTATTACGACTCGCATTGCTGAAGATTCAGCACATGGATATAAAACGAATTGTTGCTTTATTCACTTAACAGCAATATTGAAAAAGAAACTCCTTTGCTTTAGCACAATCATGTGTGTGTGTGTGTGTGTGTGTAAGAAAACAAAACAATTGAGTAATTTCGAGAGAGAGAGAGAGAGAGAGAGAGAGAGAGAGAGAGAGAGAAGGCAGGCAAACGGGAGAGAGAGGGAGAAAGAAAAAGCCAAAAAGGCTAAAAGTTGCACATAGCTTTTACACGCTTGATAAAGCCTGTGGCCGAAACGTCGAGTTTTTAGATTGTCCACATTTCCAATTCATATATATATATGAATATATATATATATATATATATATATATATATATATATATTCAGGCAAACATTAAAAACAACAGAGATACCTTGCTTAATGATTCTTTTTTTCATTTTTTCGATCTTTCGTAAGATTTTTTAACTTCAAGATGGAAGGTATTTACAAATGTTCCATGGTTCACACGAGCGCTTTCGATTCTTTCTTGAATCATCAGGTTGAGATAAAATATTAAAAATAGAAGTGAAATATATAGTTACGAATGATAAAAAGATATATATATATATATATATATTCTGATAATATGATCATTTATTATACTTGAACTTTCAAACTTTATCAGGATTTACAAAATTATTTTCATAAAACTGTTTCTGAAAAAGAATATAACAAATACGCTTTTCTTTCACATTTTTCAAATAGAATAGAACAAGTTGTTTAATATCTAAGCTAACAAGAAACGGAGAATATTTATTTACTTTGCCAGATAATCTGAAGTACAGGCAAATCCACGAGAGATTCAATCGCAGCGTTCTGCAGGATAAACAAAATATTTACCAAGTGTTCAAGGCATTCTCTCTGGATTGACAACACCAGTTTAGGAAGAAAACAAATGAGAAAAGCAGGAGAGCATATCATAGTAACATGCTGAATCAACGACCTCTAACAGAGTGGAGGTCAACCATTGACAGTTATGATAGATGACGAACTGACCACAATAATAGTAGAGTTTGGAGGGAATCTACTTTGCAACTTGGGACAAATGATGAATGAGAATCTAATACTCATTGCCTGTCAAAGAAAATCTAGATTAAAAAAAAAGTAATAAAAAGAAAGATGGAGGTAGAAGAGACTTCATCAGTTGAAAGACGAAACAGTTCTAGAAGACTGCATGCCAATATAAAGGCTGTTAGGTTTGGGCCATGCTTCAAGTGTGTTTTCTCCATCTCCGAAACGAATTGCCTCAATCTGGGAAGAGAGTTAAGCATTAAAACAATTATACAACGGTTATGCTCGTGATTGCTGCCATAACAATAACAACAAAAACAGTAACAATAAACAAAAGAAACCGGTTTATAGTTTCCAATGGGTCCTCCTGTCAACTAGACCCGCCCCCCCTCATACCTCCATACTTCATGCCAAACAATATTTTGTCTACTTTAAGCCAAATGTTTCCAAGCGTAGAAATTTGTTGTTCTCCCAAGTGTCTAAGATGTAGGTATATATGTCAGTAACTATCACCCTTCCCCCTTCTAGATGGATAAAAATTGAAAGGTGCCATTTGGGGAGCAAGTGGGAGATGTGTTGAGGGAAAAATGTTTTAGGGAAGGCAGGGTAGGATGTAATGATTTCCAGCATTTTAAGGAAAACTCAGAATTAAGTCTGGCAGCAGAAATTCTTTCTTTTCTGATAAAGCAAAGTGAGGAGAATAAAAGGTTTTTAAAAAATGGTATTTTTACAATGCGTTCAATAATTTACGTAGAGATGAAAATGGCATTTCAACCTTGAGCGTTACAGACCAATCAAAACGGCATTTCAAGAGTGTAAAATAGAGGACTAGTATTGCATATAGACTAAATCACTATTTTTAAAGCAATCCAGGAAAAAGCATTAAAGTCCGCAGAAACAAAAAACAATTACATTTCTTGTTTAAAGACTAAACTCACACACACACACATATATATATATATATATATATATATATATATATATATATATATATATATAAGAATTTAGTCTTTAAATAAGAAGAAATGAGCCTGAGTAATCCTAGCGTGGATGAAACGCAGAATATTCCGTGTAGCTTAATTGCCGTATATATATTTTATAACTTACTATATTTGTTTTTAAAATAATTATCCACAGACACATATTTCATCGTCTATGACTCATCAGAGTGGCTGAATCCAGTGAGATTCGAAATCGAGAGCCTATAGTAAGAAGCCTAAACTTCTTACCACTCGTCCAGCTCGCATGACTGTTCGGATATATCGTGATTTACGTAGATGTTATTTATTTTTGCTATGCGTTTTGAATGAATTCATTTACGAAAGTGCATTTTTATCTAAATGCGAGTTGAGAATAATTTTCCCTTTAATCAATTTGGTACACCCCAGATGGGGAGCGGCATATATATTGTTTTTAAAATATAATTAGCCACTGACACGAATTTCGAATATCGCTAGATTCAGCCACTCTGCTGAGTCGTAGATATTCAGATTTCGTATTTACTATTATAGTGTCAATTCTCAATCCATTATCATATTATACACAATATACACTCTTTTCCTGATCTACATTAATGATCTTCCAAATCATATCCTTACATCATTTGTAGACATTTATGCTGACGACACTACCATTTATGGTACCACATCTAAGACAGTAAACGACCAAGTTCTCTCCAATTCTCTCTCCTCTGATCTTGAGCACGTAGTACAATGGGGAAAGGAGTGGCTGGTTACTTTTAATGCATCTAAAACCAAGCTTCTCTCTTTACATCATCAACATTCTAATCCACATTTGTCATCAATTGAAATGAATGGCTCTCGTCTTCAGGAGGCCTCAAGTTTTGACAAGCTTCTGGGCTTGACCATTACTCCTGATCTTAAATGGAACACGTATATCAAATCTGTTGCCAAGGCCGCTGGAAAAATGGTGGGATCTTTCTATCGATCCAGTAGATATCTCACTGCTGATGCTATTCTCTACCTATATAAGAGCCAGGTACGTCCAAGGATGGAATACTGTTGCCACATCTGGGCAGGAGCTGCTAGAAAGGACTTGTCCTGCCTTGATAGAGTTCAAAATAGACTTCGTAGCCTCGTAGGAGATGTCCTTTTCTCCTCCTTGCAACCTCTATCTCACAGAAGAGATGTTGCGAGTTTGTCTCTGATGTATCGTTATTTTCATGGAAAGTGTTCAACTGAGCTTCAATCTTTGGTCCCCCCTCGCCAAACTTTCACAAGAAACACTCGTCTAGCTGTAAACACTATCAATAATTTCCCCCACTCTTTATCTGTGGCTAAACCTAAACGTAGATTCCATGAACAAAGCTTCTTTCTTAGAACTGCACGCCTGTGGAATTGTCTTCCGTTTTCCTGCTTTCCGGCTGACTACAATATGGTTGTGTTCAAGTCTAAAGTAAATAAGTTCTTGATGAGCCGTTCCATATAAGTTATTAAATTTACCAAATTTTCATTACTAATGATTACTATATTGACCAATTTCTACTGTACACTCTTTAACCCTTATCCTTGAGTGGCCTCTGGGCCTTGATAATGTGGTGATGCCTTTGTAAAAAAAAAAAAAAAAAAAAAATATGTTGTGATTTCAATATTTAAAAAAATATGACTTAGGTGGCATAAGCTAGAATCATTCAGCACTCCAGGTGTATTCATTTAATCTATAAATGTATATTTGAGCATGCATATAGAAGTAGTTTAAGTCGACTTACGCCTGCCAAGTTCTAATTTTAACCCCTTAGCTATTTTTACCGGCTAAAAACCAAATCGAATTTTTTCCACCGGACCGAATCTTCTATATATCAAGTTTCAAGTCTGTAAACCAAACGTTGAGTTTTGTAGAGACTGTTTTGCACGCACATACAGAGACATGGTCATGCTTTTCTCTCTAATATATATACATATATATATATATATTACAAAGTCATCACTCATCAAGGCCTGGAGGCCACTTGAGGATAAGTGTTAATTAGGGTACAGTAGTGGATGAGAAAATATTATAATCGTTAATGGTAAATTGGTTTACTTAAGGGGACGGCTCATGAAGAACTTGTTCACGTTGGACTTGAATATGACCATATTGTAGTCATTTGGAAACCAGGAAAACGGAACAGAGTTCCACAGGCATACAGTTCTTAGAAAAAAAGCTTTGTTCATGGAATCTATGTTTAGGTTAAGGCACAGATAAAGAGTTTGGGAAATTATTGATAGTGGTTTCAAAGAGACGAGTGTTTTCGTGAAAGTTAGGCAAGGGAGACCATAGATTGGAGATATGACGATCACTTGCCATGAAAATCATGATAAAACAGACAGACTTGCAACGTCTCTTCTGTGAGGAAAGAGATTGCAGAGAAGAGAAAAGGACCCCCCACCACTACGCAATGAAGTAAATATATATAAAACTTCATTTTCATGTGGATAGAGAGTGAAAAATAAAACTGTCATTCCAGGTCGATTTAATCACTATTTTTAATGTAATTCAGAAAAAAAAAAATGCATTTAACACTCTGGAGAGAACTGCAGAATAAAAATGCATTTCATGTTCAAAGACTAAATTATGTTAAAAGTAAACCTTTTCTGAAAAAGGAAGTTTCTTTAGAAATTCTCAGTCTGAAAGCTGTAATCTCTCATTGCTAACTTCCCAATGAAAAATTAATAAAGTGGCCGCATATTCATTCGCAACATCAAATGATGGCCGTACAGACATTAAAAGAGAAATTCACAACAAAAAAATAAAACAAAAAACATTAATTCTTTTTTCAGATTCGACTTCATTTTTAAAATTTACCAGCTTTGAACAAATCAGAAACCAATCAAAATAACACATCTCCACAGACCTGTTGCTACTGTTCTTCGTTTTATGTTTACATTGATTGCTTTTTTATTGTTACGTTTTTTTTTTGTTTGTTTTTTTTTTATGATTCCGGAGAGTTTCCACAGATGATATAGCAATATGTGTGCCAGACAAGGCGTCATTTTGTCTCCATAAAAAAACAACTTAAAGTGTTGACTAAGAGTTGTTTCTATTGGTTAAGAAGACAGATCTAATCGATTAGCCGAGTAGTAGAGAAAAAATAAACAACAACAAAAAAAAACACTAGTTCTCCAGCAATGATTTCTTTATTAGCATTATTCACAATCTTAAATTGAAAATAAAAACAAATATAATATGCATAACCATGGGAAAAGAAAAAGAATTTGTTCAGTTTTAAAAATTCATTCACACACACACACACACTGCAAAGTTTGTTTACATAAGCTGCAAAAACGTGCTCTTGATAAGATATATATGGTATTTATTTGCTTCCAAGAGAGAAAAATGTGACACAAGGTCATTTTTAATGGGGGGGGCTGCCCCAAAAAGGGGCACTGGCAGTTGAAAAAATACAAATTGCCTTAGTACAGACGGGTTTCCACTACATTGACTAAGGTCAAATTAACTGTAGCATCAGAAAAATACTACACTTGGATCATAGCCCGAAGGTCATATATATATATATATATATATATATATATATATGCATACATACACAATATTAATAACTTAGAAGAAACATCTGGATTTAATTAGAACTTGCTTTATATACGAGATAACATGATTACCGACCTTAGATCAGCTGATTAAGTAGTCTCCCTTTATAAATTAAATTCTATTGCTTTTACCGTTTCTCAACTAAAACGCAGAAAACAAATATATTAAATAATAATTATGTTTAAAATACAAATCATAAGCACAGGTACAAATATAGTGTTGAATTTACGAAAGTCCCTCACTAAAAAAAAAAAAAAAAAAAAAAAAAAAATCTAATATTAAAATAAAATACAAACACGTTTCAGGCCATTATTTGCTGTGTGAGACTGTTACTGTTTACAGAAGCGCGTTGGAACCAAAGTCAAACATATGTGCTGAAAAGGTCTTTTTTGAAATATTATAGAACACGGATATTCCAACAGACCAGCTGACACAGGTAACCTAGGTACAAGTATAAATAAAATGTGTGTATTAAATATATAAATATATACGCATGCATTTGTAGTTGTATTAATAAAACTATTCTTCATCTGCTCCAGTTTGGCTTTCCGTTAACTTTTGCATTGTTCTATCTTCTACTTATTACATTTAATATATATATATATATATATATATATATATATATATATATATATATATATATATATATATATATATATATATAATTCGTACGAGTCAGCATAGTATGACTTTTTTGACTGGTTATTTAAGGATTTTTGATAAGGTGCAGAAACGTATCTGTCATTTGAGTGGCCCCACCTTTTCTTTGCATCCCCCCTCTCTCTCTCACACACACAGAGTGTTTGTCTTTTCTATAAATACTATTATGTCATGCGCTGTGCAGATTTGTCGTCTATTCCAGCCCATTTAACTCGCTGCTCAACTGGTCTATCAATTCGCTGTTTTGATACAGCACTGTAATACAACTGACTCCAGCACCTTCACAGGAAGTGCAATTTTGTGGAACTTTTTCCGACTGTTTTGCTCTTATCAAAATTCTTTTCAAAATTAAGGCTAATAGGCATTTCCTGGTGATAATCATCTTGTGATCGTGTTATCACGTCTTACACTGTGTCTTCGTACCTTGTCCGGAGCGATTTCAATAAAAAATTAAAATATCCTGTTTTATACCAGCTTTACATGATGGCATGCATTGGACGGCTTTTAGAATCTGATTGCCAAACTAACCCGTCTTTGGCAACTCAATTCTTAAACTTCATACCATGTTTTCCTAAGATCTCTCTTGTCAACTGACCCAAAGAACTCTTGTCTAACTCGACGAGGAGTAAAATCAGAAACTATTACTGTAGAGACTCCCGCCCTCAATGCCGAAGAGTCTTTTATTCTGAAAGAGTCTTCCCTTTACGAATAGTCTCTTACTGCTTGACAGGGTTCAAAAATTCAAATCTAATAAGTTTTGCACTATCAGCTTGGCTCCAACCTCTGTCTCATCGCTGTAGTGTTGCATCACTGTGCATGTTTTACAAGTACTTTAATGGGAGGTTCTACCTCCACATACATATTCCTGATTAACCCGATAAGCAAAATCACAACCTTTTATTATTAAGGTCCCTAGATGCTAGACAGCCTTCGAATTGCTATACTTTGGAACTCCTTCCCTGTATCCTGCTTCCGATCATACTAACTTGCAGAAGTTTAAATGTAAACAAACATCTCCCTACTGAACTCTCCACTTAGAGGGTCCCTGTAGGCATGGTCCGTAATTCACAGCAGGGTAAAACAAAAAGAGAAGAAATAAATGTACTTGCTTTGAGTTTAGTAGGCCATCATCTAGTACAGAATGAAAGCAAATAGAACAAAAACTTAATAGATACTTGGGAGAGAGAGATAAAAACAGAAAGATATCATTTTAGTACTTATCCCTACTGGGGGTTATCAAATCATACAGCCATTCCAAATTCTCAGTTTATTTGTTGTCAAGTGAACTTACCAAGTTGAAGCTTAACTTTTACTTGATCCCACTCTACTACTTGAGAGAATTATTGATGGGATGCTCTAAATCCATCATCATCAGTCGCTTTTCCAGAGGGAATCAAATAAGAACGACATGGCATGGAGACTAAGACATACCCCCCATCCTCTTCTCTTCTCCCATGCTGGGAAAAGTGATGGCAGGAGTAGCTTCCAACATAGAGAATTCTTATAACTGATACCCACAGAGATTTCACAGTTCAGAGCACATGGTTCCAGTTTTGTCTTCTTGAAGGGAAAAACTGAATAGCAGGGCTAAAAAATTTTTTTTTTTTTTTTTTTTTTTTTTAACTTTTCGTAAAGAAAAAAAAATGTATTTTGCTTTAAAAAAGAATGACTGAGGAGCAGAAGAAATATGAGTTGGAGAGCATTCAGTGCAAGGAATTTGCCGAAGATTTCTCTAACTTTCCACTTGGCCTTTCCCCTACATCATATTGTGACAGGGGCGGGGTATGAAACAGAATTTTGCCAAATTTCTGTTGATTTTTCGGAACTGGAGATAATAGATATCTCGTATCTACAAGTAATGTCCATTTCAATGAGTGTAGACACGTGAGCTTGATATGTGTGTGTGTGTTTATCTATATACAGATTCTAATATATGTATATCAATTTTCTTATTTTATTACAGCTAGTGGCAGAGCATCTTACCAGAT